>NC_069727.1:20260647-20308637 GCF_027358585.1 Pangasianodon hypophthalmus | reverse complement strand
AACTCATCAACGTTCCTCTCCACGGAAATCTTTAGTAAAAGGCGAAAGATTTATGCGTGAATGAAGAGAAACCTGAGCTATACGGGGAGTAGGACCAGGCCTCTGAAACACTTCTGGAAGTCTAGAAGACTGGCCTAGGGTGAGGTGGCTTGCGCCGGCCTCGTGCACCTTGATTGCTAAACAGGCAGAGCTGAAGCTATAGGTGTAGGATTTGTTTACATTTAGCAATGGGCTATAGTTTGTATTAAAACCTGTTATGCTCCCTCCTTTCTCACTAAGCACAGATGAAACATTTGCAAATTACATGTTTTTTTTTTTTTTTTTTTTTTTTTTTTTTTTTTAAGTACCATAAGGCACTTTGCTCTTTTTCTTCTGTGGGAGCTATAAAAGATGTCAGGCTGGAGGTGGGGTGCTCAAGTCACCTTACACTGAGCCAGATTACTAGTTCCCAATCACTTATAGAGACAGCCATTACCCACCCACTCAGTCAGTGTTTAAGCCATCCTAGAACTGTCTGTGGGGTTGGAGTGGCTTCCCTTACTTCTTTCTAGCCACTCCTATGGTTCTGGTCTTTGTGGTGGCCCCAAAGAAGGAGCCGATATGAACAATGACTAGCCAGAGATGTGGCTGCCCCTCCCCAAAGAAAAAAAAACCCCAGTCTTTTTCTTTCTTTCTTTCTTTCTTTCTTTCTTTGAACCTTTTCAGAAGGTGCACCGTTCCTGGAGGTACTGCAATACCAGGTCTATGCGTGGAGCGGACGGAGCAAGCCCCTCTTCCAGCTCCCTGCTCTAAAAATCCGTTTAATATAGAGTCCTCGAATGGAGGACGTATCAGATATTAAACTGATAAGAACAGATACTACACTTGATCTTAGCCAAAAGGCCGAGAAGCGATAACCTGTTCTTTCCTCTGGCCTGAAGAACACCCCACAGTAAAGCGGTGACTCCAGAATGGTAGCCAGACTCCACCCCCAACAGATACCTGTCAATCTCTTTTGTCAGACACATATACATGTTAGGCAGACTCCACCCCTAACAGATAGCTGTCAATCTTTTTTTTGCCAGACACAGGTACAGCTTTGCTACAGCAAAGCCCACAAAAATAAGTTGAACTCATCAACGTTCCTCTCCACGGAAATCTTTAGTAAAAGGCGAAAGATTTATGCGTGAATGAAGAGAAACCTGAGCTATACGGGGAGTAGGACCAGGCCTCTGAAACACTTCTGGAAGTCTAGAAGACTGGCCTAGGGTGAGGTGGCTTGCGCCGGCCTCGTGCACCTTGATTGCTAAACAGGCAGAGCTGAAGCTATAGGTGTAGGATTTGTTTACATTTAGCAATGGGCTATAGTTTGTATTAAAACCTGTTATGCTCCCTCCTTTCTCACTAAGCACAGATGAAACATTTGCAAATTACATGTTTTTTTTTTTTTTTTTTTTTTTTTTTTTTTTTTAAGTACCATAAGGCACTTTGCTCTTTTTCTTCTGTGGGAGCTATAAAAGATGTCAGGCTGGAGGTGGGGTGCTCAAGTCACCTTACACTGAGCCAGATTACTAGTTCCCAATCACTTATAGAGACAGCCATTACCCACCCACTCAGTCAGTGTTTAAGCCATCCTAGAACTGTCTGTGGGGTTGGAGTGGCTTCCCTTACTTCTTTCTAGCCACTCCTATGGTTCTGGTCTTTGTGGTGGCCCCAAAGAAGGAGCCGATATGAACAATGACTAGCCAGAGATGTGGCTGCCCCTCCCCAAAGAAAAAAAAACCCCAGTCTTTTTCTTTCTTTCTTTCTTTCTTTCTTTCTTTGAACCTTTTCAGAAGGTGCACCGTTCCTGGAGGTACTGCAATACCAGGTCTATGCGTGGAGCGGACGGAGCAAGCCCCTCTTCCAGCTCCCTGCTCTAAAAATCCGTTTAATATAGAGTCCTCGAATGGAGGACGTATCAGATATTAAACTGATAAGAACAGATACTACACTTGATCTTAGCCAAAAGGCCGAGAAGCGATAACCTGTTCTTTCCTCTGGCCTGAAGAACACCCCACAGTAAAGCGGTGACTCCAGAATGGTAGCCAGACTCCACCCCCAACAGATACCTGTCAATCTCTTTTGTCAGACACATATACATGTTAGGCAGACTCCACCCCTAACAGATAGCTGTCAATCTTTTTTTTGCCAGACACAGGTACAGCTTTGCTACAGCAAAGCCCACAAAAATAAGTTGAACTCATCAACGTTCCTCTCCACGGAAATCTTTAGTAAAAGGCGAAAGATTTATGCGTGAATGAAGAGAAACCTGAGCTATACGGGGAGTAGGACCAGGCCTCTGAAACACTTCTGGAAGTCTAGAAGACTGGCCTAGGGTGAGGTGGCTTGCGCCGGCCTCGTGCACCTTGATTGCTAAACAGGCAGAGCTGAAGCTATAGGTGTAGGATTTGTTTACATTTAGCAATGGGCTATAGTTTGTATTAAAACCTGTTATGCTCCCTCCTTTCTCACTAAGCACAGATGAAACATTTGCAAATTACATGTTTTTTTTTTTTTTTTTTTTTTTTTTTTTTTTTTAAGTACCATAAGGCACTTTGCTCTTTTTCTTCTGTGGGAGCTATAAAAGATGTCAGGCTGGAGGTGGGGTGCTCAAGTCACCTTACACTGAGCCAGATTACTAGTTCCCAATCACTTATAGAGACAGCCATTACCCACCCACTCAGTCAGTGTTTAAGCCATCCTAGAACTGTCTGTGGGGTTGGAGTGGCTTCCCTTACTTCTTTCTAGCCACTCCTATGGTTCTGGTCTTTGTGGTGGCCCCAAAGAAGGAGCCGATATGAACAATGACTAGCCAGAGATGTGGCTGCCCCTCCCCAAAGAAAAAAAAACCCCAGTCTTTTTCTTTCTTTCTTTCTTTCTTTCTTTCTTTGAACCTTTTCAGAAGGTGCACCGTTCCTGGAGGTACTGCAATACCAGGTCGATGCGTGGAGCGGACGGAGCAAGCCCCTCTTCCAGCTCCCTGCTCTAAAAATCCGTTTAATATAGAGTCCTCGAATGGAGGACGTATCAGATATTAAACTGATAAGAACAGATACTACACTTGATCTTAGCCAAAAGGCCGAGAAGCGATAACCTGTTCTTTCCTCTGGCCTGAAGAACACCCCACAGTAAAGCGGTGACTCCAGAATGGTAGCCAGACTCCACCCCCAACAGATACCTGTCAATCTCTTTTGTCAGACACATATACATGTTAGGCAGACTCCACCCCTAACAGATAGCTGTCAATCTTTTTTTTGCCAGACACAGGTACAGCTTTGCTACAGCAAAGCCCACAAAAATAAGTTGAACTCATCAACGTTCCTCTCCACGGAAATCTTTAGTAAAAGGCGAAAGATTTATGCGTGAATGAAGAGAAACCTGAGCTATACGGGGAGTAGGACCAGGCCTCTGAAACACTTCTGGAAGTCTAGAAGACTGGCCTAGGGTGAGGTGGCTTGCGCCGGCCTCGTGCACCTTGATTGCTAAACAGGCAGAGCTGAAGCTATAGGTGTAGGATTTGTTTACATTTAGCAATGGGCTATAGTTTGTATTAAAACCTGTTATGCTCCCTCCTTTCTCACTAAGCACAGATGAAACATTTGCAAATTACATGTTTTTTTTTTTTTTTTTTTTTTTTTTTTTTTTTTAAGTACCATAAGGCACTTTGCTCTTTTTCTTCTGTGGGAGCTATAAAAGATGTCAGGCTGGAGGTGGGGTGCTCAAGTCACCTTACACTGAGCCAGATTACTAGTTCCCAATCACTTATAGAGACAGCCATTACCCACCCACTCAGTCAGTGTTTAAGCCATCCTAGAACTGTCTGTGGGGTTGGAGTGGCTTCCCTTACTTCTTTCTAGCCACTCCTATGGTTCTGGTCTTTGTGGTGGCCCCAAAGAAGGAGCCGATATGAACAATGACTAGCCAGAGATGTGGCTGCCCCTCCCCAAAGAAAAAAAAACCCCAGTCTTTTTCTTTCTTTCTTTCTTTCTTTCTTTCTTTGAACCTTTTCAGAAGGTGCACCGTTCCTGGAGGTACTGCAATACCAGGTCTATGCGTGGAGCGGACGGAGCAAGCCCCTCTTCCAGCTCCCTGCTCTAAAAATCCGTTTAATATAGAGTCCTCGAATGGAGGACGTATCAGATATTAAACTGATAAGAACAGATACTACACTTGATCTTAGCCAAAAGGCCGAGAAGCGATAACCTGTTCTTTCCTCTGGCCTGAAGAACACCCCACAGTAAAGCGGTGACTCCAGAATGGTAGCCAGACTCCACCCCCAACAGATACCTGTCAATCTCTTTTGTCAGACACATATACATGTTAGGCAGACTCCACCCCTAACAGATAGCTGTCAATCTTTTTTTTGCCAGACACAGGTACAGCTTTGCTACAGCAAAGCCCACAAAAATAAGTTGAACTCATCAACGTTCCTCTCCACGGAAATCTTTAGTAAAAGGCGAAAGATTTATGCGTGAATGAAGAGAAACCTGAGCTATACGGGGAGTAGGACCAGGCCTCTGAAACACTTCTGGAAGTCTAGAAGACTGGCCTAGGGTGAGGTGGCTTGCGCCGGCCTCGTGCACCTTGATTGCTAAACAGGCAGAGCTGAAGCTATAGGTGTAGGATTTGTTTACATTTAGCAATGGGCTATAGTTTGTATTAAAACCTGTTATGCTCCCTCCTTTCTCACTAAGCACAGATGAAACATTTGCAAATTACATGTTTTTTTTTTTTTTTTTTTTTTTTTTTTTTTTTTAAGTACCATAAGGCACTTTGCTCTTTTTCTTCTGTGGGAGCTATAAAAGATGTCAGGCTGGAGGTGGGGTGCTCAAGTCACCTTACACTGAGCCAGATTACTAGTTCCCAATCACTTATAGAGACAGCCATTACCCACCCACTCAGTCAGTGTTTAAGCCATCCTAGAACTGTCTGTGGGGTTGGAGTGGCTTCCCTTACTTCTTTCTAGCCACTCCTATGGTTCTGGTCTTTGTGGTGGCCCCAAAGAAGGAGCCGATATGAACAATGACTAGCCAGAGATGTGGCTGCCCCTCCCCAAAGAAAAAAAAACCCCAGTCTTTTTCTTTCTTTCTTTCTTTCTTTCTTTCTTTGAACCTTTTCAGAAGGTGCACCGTTCCTGGAGGTACTGCAATACCAGGTCTATGCGTGGAGCGGACGGAGCAAGCCCCTCTTCCAGCTCCCTGCTCTAAAAATCCGTTTAATATAGAGTCCTCGAATGGAGGACGTATCAGATATTAAACTGATAAGAACAGATACTACACTTGATCTTAGCCAAAAGGCCGAGAAGCGATAACCTGTTCTTTCCTCTGGCCTGAAGAACACCCCACAGTAAAGCGGTGACTCCAGAATGGTAGCCAGACTCCACCCCCAACAGATACCTGTCAATCTCTTTTGTCAGACACATATACATGTTAGGCAGACTCCACCCCTAACAGATAGCTGTCAATCTTTTTTTTGCCAGACACAGGTACAGCTTTGCTACAGCAAAGCCCACAAAAATAAGTTGAACTCATCAACGTTCCTCTCCACGGAAATCTTTAGTAAAAGGCGAAAGATTTATGCGTGAATGAAGAGAAACCTGAGCTATACGGGGAGTAGGACCAGGCCTCTGAAACACTTCTGGAAGTCTAGAAGACTGGCCTAGGGTGAGGTGGCTTGCGCCGGCCTCGTGCACCTTGATTGCTAAACAGGCAGAGCTGAAGCTATAGGTGTAGGATTTGTTTACATTTAGCAATGGGCTATAGTTTGTATTAAAACCTGTTATGCTCCCTCCTTTCTCACTAAGCACAGATGAAACATTTGCAAATTACATGTTTTTTTTTTTTTTTTTTTTTTTTTTTTTTAAGTACCATAAGGCACTTTGCTCTTTTTCTTCTGTGGGAGCTATAAAAGATGTCAGGCTGGAGGTGGGGTGCTCAAGTCACCTTACACTGAGCCAGATTACTAGTTCCCAATCACTTATAGAGACAGCCATTACCCACCCACTCAGTCAGTGTTTAAGCCATCCTAGAACTGTCTGTGGGGTTGGAGTGGCTTCCCTTACTTCTTTCTAGCCACTCCTATGGTTCTGGTCTTTGTGGTGGCCCCAAAGAAGGAGCCGATATGAACAATGACTAGCCAGAGATGTGGCTGCCCCTCCCCAAAGAAAAAAAAACCCCAGTCTTTTTCTTTCTTTCTTTCTTTCTTTCTTTCTTTGAACCTTTTCAGAAGGTGCACCGTTCCTGGAGGTACTGCAATACCAGGTCGATGCGTGGAGCGGACGGAGCAAGCCCCTCTTCCAGCTCCCTGCTCTAAAAATCCGTTTAATATAGAGTCCTCGAATGGAGGACGTATCAGATATTAAACTGATAAGAACAGATACTACACTTGATCTTAGCCAAAAGGCCGAGAAGCGATAACCTGTTCTTTCCTCTGGCCTGAAGAACACCCCACAGTAAAGCGGTGACTCCAGAATGGTAGCCAGACTCCACCCCCAACAGATACCTGTCAATCTCTTTTGTCAGACACATATACATGTTAGGCAGACTCCACCCCTAACAGATAGCTGTCAATCTTTTTTTTGCCAGACACAGGTACAGCTTTGCTACAGCAAAGCCCACAAAAATAAGTTGAACTCATCAACGTTCCTCTCCACGGAAATCTTTAGTAAAAGGCGAAAGATTTATGCGTGAATGAAGAGAAACCTGAGCTATACGGGGAGTAGGACCAGGCCTCTGAAACACTTCTGGAAGTCTAGAAGACTGGCCTAGGGTGAGGTGGCTTGCGCCGGCCTCGTGCACCTTGATTGCTAAACAGGCAGAGCTGAAGCTATAGGTGTAGGATTTGTTTACATTTAGCAATGGGCTATAGTTTGTATTAAAACCTGTTATGCTCCCTCCTTTCTCACTAAGCACAGATGAAACATTTGCAAATTACATGTTTTTTTTTTTTTTTTTTTTTTTTTTTTTTTTTTAAGTACCATAAGGCACTTTGCTCTTTTTCTTCTGTGGGAGCTATAAAAGATGTCAGGCTGGAGGTGGGGTGCTCAAGTCACCTTACACTGAGCCAGATTACTAGTTCCCAATCACTTATAGAGACAGCCATTACCCACCCACTCAGTCAGTGTTTAAGCCATCCTAGAACTGTCTGTGGGGTTGGAGTGGCTTCCCTTACTTCTTTCTAGCCACTCCTATGGTTCTGGTCTTTGTGGTGGCCCCAAAGAAGGAGCCGATATGAACAATGACTAGCCAGAGATGTGGCTGCCCCTCCCCAAAGAAAAAAAAACCCCAGTCTTTTTCTTTCTTTCTTTCTTTCTTTCTTTCTTTGAACCTTTTCAGAAGGTGCACCGTTCCTGGAGGTACTGCAATACCAGGTCGATGCGTGGAGCGGACGGAGCAAGCCCCTCTTCCAGCTCCCTGCTCTAAAAATCCGTTTAATATAGAGTCCTCGAATGGAGGACGTATCAGATATTAAACTGATAAGAACAGATACTACACTTGATCTTAGCCAAAAGGCCGAGAAGCGATAACCTGTTCTTTCCTCTGGCCTGAAGAACACCCCACAGTAAAGCGGTGACTCCAGAATGGTAGCCAGACTCCACCCCCAACAGATACCTGTCAATCTCTTTTGTCAGACACATATACATGTTAGGCAGACTCCACCCCTAACAGATAGCTGTCAATCTTTTTTTTGCCAGACACAGGTACAGCTTTGCTACAGCAAAGCCCACAAAAATAAGTTGAACTCATCAACGTTCCTCTCCACGGAAATCTTTAGTAAAAGGCGAAAGATTTATGCGTGAATGAAGAGAAACCTGAGCTATACGGGGAGTAGGACCAGGCCTCTGAAACACTTCTGGAAGTCTAGAAGACTGGCCTAGGGTGAGGTGGCTTGCGCCGGCCTCGTGCACCTTGATTGCTAAACAGGCAGAGCTGAAGCTATAGGTGTAGGATTTGTTTACATTTAGCAATGGGCTATAGTTTGTATTAAAACCTGTTATGCTCCCTCCTTTCTCACTAAGCACAGATGAAACATTTGCAAATTACATGTTTTTTTTTTTTTTTTTTTTTTTTTTTTTTTTTTTAAGTACCATAAGGCACTTTGCTCTTTTTCTTCTGTGGGAGCTATAAAAGATGTCAGGCTGGAGGTGGGGTGCTCAAGTCACCTTACACTGAGCCAGATTACTAGTTCCCAATCACTTATAGAGACAGCCATTACCCACCCACTCAGTCAGTGTTTAAGCCATCCTAGAACTGTCTGTGGGGTTGGAGTGGCTTCCCTTACTTCTTTCTAGCCACTCCTATGGTTCTGGTCTTTGTGGTGGCCCCAAAGAAGGAGCCGATATGAACAATGACTAGCCAGAGATGTGGCTGCCCCTCCCCAAAGAAAAAAAAACCCCAGTCTTTTTCTTTCTTTCTTTCTTTCTTTCTTTCTTTGAACCTTTTCAGAAGGTGCACCGTTCCTGGAGGTACTGCAATACCAGGTCTATGCGTGGAGCGGACGGAGCAAGCCCCTCTTCCAGCTCCCTGCTCTAAAAATCCGTTTAATATAGAGTCCTCGAATGGAGGACGTATCAGATATTAAACTGATAAGAACAGATACTACACTTGATCTTAGCCAAAAGGCCGAGAAGCGATAACCTGTTCTTTCCTCTGGCCTGAAGAACACCCCACAGTAAAGCGGTGACTCCAGAATGGTAGCCAGACTCCACCCCCAACAGATACCTGTCAATCTCTTTTGTCAGACACATATACATGTTAGGCAGACTCCACCCCTAACAGATAGCTGTCAATCTTTTTTTTGCCAGACACAGGTACAGCTTTGCTACAGCAAAGCCCACAAAAATAAGTTGAACTCATCAACGTTCCTCTCCACGGAAATCTTTAGTAAAAGGCGAAAGATTTATGCGTGAATGAAGAGAAACCTGAGCTATACGGGGAGTAGGACCAGGCCTCTGAAACACTTCTGGAAGTCTAGAAGACTGGCCTAGGGTGAGGTGGCTTGCGCCGGCCTCGTGCACCTTGATTGCTAAACAGGCAGAGCTGAAGCTATAGGTGTAGGATTTGTTTACATTTAGCAATGGGCTATAGTTTGTATTAAAACCTGTTATGCTCCCTCCTTTCTCACTAAGCACAGATGAAACATTTGCAAATTACATGTTTTTTTTTTTTTTTTTTTTTTTTTTTTTTTTTTTAAGTGCCATAAGGCACTTTGCTCTTTTTCTTCTGTGGGAGCTATAAAAGATGTCAGGCTGGAGGTGGGGTGCTCAAGTCACCTTACACTGAGCCAGATTACTAGTTCCCAATCACTTATAGAGACAGCCATTACCCACCCACTCAGTCAGTGTTTAAGCCATCCTAGAACTGTCTGTGGGGTTGGAGTGGCTTCCCTTACTTCTTTCTAGCCACTCCTATGGTTCTGGTCTTTGTGGTGGCCCCAAAGAAGGAGCCGATATGAACAATGACTAGCCAGAGATGTGGCTGCCCCTCCCCAAAGAAAAAAAAACCCCAGTCTTTTTCTTTCTTTCTTTCTTTCTTTCTTTCTTTGAACCTTTTCAGAAGGTGCACCGTTCCTGGAGGTACTGCAATACCAGGTCGATGCGTGGAGCGGACGGAGCAAGCCCCTCTTCCAGCTCCCTGCTCTAAAAATCCGTTTAATATAGAGTCCTCGAATGGAGGACGTATCAGATATTAAACTGATAAGAACAGATACTACACTTGATCTTAGCCAAAAGGCCGAGAAGCGATAACCTGTTCTTTCCTCTGGCCTGAAGAACACCCCACAGTAAAGCGGTGACTCCAGAATGGTAGCCAGACTCCACCCCCAACAGATACCTGTCAATCTCTTTTGTCAGACACATATACATGTTAGGCAGACTCCACCCCTAACAGATAGCTGTCAATCTTTTTTTTGCCAGACACAGGTACAGCTTTGCTACAGCAAAGCCCACAAAAATAAGTTGAACTCATCAACGTTCCTCTCCACGGAAATCTTTAGTAAAAGGCGAAAGATTTATGCGTGAATGAAGAGAAACCTGAGCTATACGGGGAGTAGGACCAGGCCTCTGAAACACTTCTGGAAGTCTAGAAGACTGGCCTAGGGTGAGGTGGCTTGCGCCGGCCTCGTGCACCTTGATTGCTAAACAGGCAGAGCTGAAGCTATAGGTGTAGGATTTGTTTACATTTAGCAATGGGCTATAGTTTGTATTAAAACCTGTTATGCTCCCTCCTTTCTCACTAAGCACAGATGAAACATTTGCAAATTACATGTTTTTTTTTTTTTTTTTTTTTTTTTTTTTTTTTTAAGTACCATAAGGCACTTTGCTCTTTTTCTTCTGTGGGAGCTATAAAAGATGTCAGGCTGGAGGTGGGGTGCTCAAGTCACCTTACACTGAGCCAGATTACTAGTTCCCAATCACTTATAGAGACAGCCATTACCCACCCACTCAGTCAGTGTTTAAGCCATCCTAGAACTGTCTGTGGGGTTGGAGTGGCTTCCCTTACTTCTTTCTAGCCACTCCTATGGTTCTGGTCTTTGTGGTGGCCCCAAAGAAGGAGCCGATATGAACAATGACTAGCCAGAGATGTGGCTGCCCCTCCCCAAAGAAAAAAAAACCCCAGTCTTTTTCTTTCTTTCTTTCTTTCTTTCTTTCTTTGAACCTTTTCAGAAGGTGCACCGTTCCTGGAGGTACTGCAATACCAGGTCGATGCGTGGAGCGGACGGAGCAAGCCCCTCTTCCAGCTCCCTGCTCTAAAAATCCGTTTAATATAGAGTCCTCGAATGGAGGACGTATCAGATATTAAACTGATAAGAACAGATACTACACTTGATCTTAGCCAAAAGGCCGAGAAGCGATAACCTGTTCTTTCCTCTGGCCTGAAGAACACCCCACAGTAAAGCGGTGACTCCAGAATGGTAGCCAGACTCCACCCCCAACAGATACCTGTCAATCTCTTTTGTCAGACACATATACATGTTAGGCAGACTCCACCCCTAACAGATAGCTGTCAATCTTTTTTTTGCCAGACACAGGTACAGCTTTGCTACAGCAAAGCCCACAAAAATAAGTTGAACTCATCAACGTTCCTCTCCACGGAAATCTTTAGTAAAAGGCGAAAGATTTATGCGTGAATGAAGAGAAACCTGAGCTATACGGGGAGTAGGACCAGGCCTCTGAAACACTTCTGGAAGTCTAGAAGACTGGCCTAGGGTGAGGTGGCTTGCGCCGGCCTCGTGCACCTTGATTGCTAAACAGGCAGAGCTGAAGCTATAGGTGTAGGATTTGTTTACATTTAGCAATGGGCTATAGTTTGTATTAAAACCTGTTATGCTCCCTCCTTTCTCACTAAGCACAGATGAAACATTTGCAAATTACATGTTTTTTTTTTTTTTTTTTTTTTTTTTTTTTTTTTTAAGTACCATAAGGCACTTTGCTCTTTTTCTTCTGTGGGAGCTATAAAAGATGTCAGGCTGGAGGTGGGGTGCTCAAGTCACCTTACACTGAGCCAGATTACTAGTTCCCAATCACTTATAGAGACAGCCATTACCCACCCACTCAGTCAGTGTTTAAGCCATCCTAGAACTGTCTGTGGGGTTGGAGTGGCTTCCCTTACTTCTTTCTAGCCACTCCTATGGTTCTGGTCTTTGTGGTGGCCCCAAAGAAGGAGCCGATATGAACAATGACTAGCCAGAGATGTGGCTGCCCCTCCCCAAAGAAAAAAAAACCCCAGTCTTTTTCTTTCTTTCTTTCTTTCTTTCTTTCTTTGAACCTTTTCAGAAGGTGCACCGTTCCTGGAGGTACTGCAATACCAGGTCTATGCGTGGAGCGGACGGAGCAAGCCCCTCTTCCAGCTCCCTGCTCTAAAAATCCGTTTAATATAGAGTCCTCGAATGGAGGACGTATCAGATATTAAACTGATAAGAACAGATACTACACTTGATCTTAGCCAAAAGGCCGAGAAGCGATAACCTGTTCTTTCCTCTGGCCTGAAGAACACCCCACAGTAAAGCGGTGACTCCAGAATGGTAGCCAGACTCCACCCCCAACAGATACCTGTCAATCTCTTTTGTCAGACACATATACATGTTAGGCAGACTCCACCCCTAACAGATAGCTGTCAATCTTTTTTTTGCCAGACACAGGTACAGCTTTGCTACAGCAAAGCCCACAAAAATAAGTTGAACTCATCAACGTTCCTCTCCACGGAAATCTTTAGTAAAAGGCGAAAGATTTATGCGTGAATGAAGAGAAACCTGAGCTATACGGGGAGTAGGACCAGGCCTCTGAAACACTTCTGGAAGTCTAGAAGACTGGCCTAGGGTGAGGTGGCTTGCGCCGGCCTCGTGCACCTTGATTGCTAAACAGGCAGAGCTGAAGCTATAGGTGTAGGATTTGTTTACATTTAGCAATGGGCTATAGTTTGTATTAAAACCTGTTATGCTCCCTCCTTTCTCACTAAGCACAGATGAAACATTTGCAAATTACATGTTTTTTTTTTTTTTTTTTTTTTTTTTTTTTTTTTTAAGTGCCATAAGGCACTTTGCTCTTTTTCTTCTGTGGGAGCTATAAAAGATGTCAGGCTGGAGGTGGGGTGCTCAAGTCACCTTACACTGAGCCAGATTACTAGTTCCCAATCACTTATAGAGACAGCCATTACCCACCCACTCAGTCAGTGTTTAAGCCATCCTAGAACTGTCTGTGGGGTTGGAGTGGCTTCCCTTACTTCTTTCTAGCCACTCCTATGGTTCTGGTCTTTGTGGTGGCCCCAAAGAAGGAGCCGATATGAACAATGACTAGCCAGAGATGTGGCTGCCCCTCCCCAAAGAAAAAAAAACCCCAGTCTTTTTCTTTCTTTCTTTCTTTCTTTCTTTCTTTGAACCTTTTCAGAAGGTGCACCGTTCCTGGAGGTACTGCAATACCAGGTCGATGCGTGGAGCGGACGGAGCAAGCCCCTCTTCCAGCTCCCTGCTCTAAAAATCCGTTTAATATAGAGTCCTCGAATGGAGGACGTATCAGATATTAAACTGATAAGAACAGATACTACACTTGATCTTAGCCAAAAGGCCGAGAAGCGATAACCTGTTCTTTCCTCTGGCCTGAAGAACACCCCACAGTAAAGCGGTGACTCCAGAATGGTAGCCAGACTCCACCCCCAACAGATACCTGTCAATCTCTTTTGTCAGACACATATACATGTTAGGCAGACTCCACCCCTAACAGATAGCTGTCAATCTTTTTTTTGCCAGACACAGGTACAGCTTTGCTACAGCAAAGCCCACAAAAATAAGTTGAACTCATCAACGTTCCTCTCCACGGAAATCTTTAGTAAAAGGCGAAAGATTTATGCGTGAATGAAGAGAAACCTGAGCTATACGGGGAGTAGGACCAGGCCTCTGAAACACTTCTGGAAGTCTAGAAGACTGGCCTAGGGTGAGGTGGCTTGCGCCGGCCTCGTGCACCTTGATTGCTAAACAGGCAGAGCTGAAGCTATAGGTGTAGGATTTGTTTACATTTAGCAATGGGCTATAGTTTGTATTAAAACCTGTTATGCTCCCTCCTTTCTCACTAAGCACAGATGAAACATTTGCAAATTACATGTTTTTTTTTTTTTTTTTTTTTTTTTTTTTAAGTACCATAAGGCACTTTGCTCTTTTTCTTCTGTGGGAGCTATAAAAGATGTCAGGCTGGAGGTGGGGTGCTCAAGTCACCTTACACTGAGCCAGATTACTAGTTCCCAATCACTTATAGAGACAGCCATTACCCACCCACTCAGTCAGTGTTTAAGCCAACCTAGAACTGTCTGTGGGGTTGGAGTGGCTTCCCTTACTTCTTTCTAGCCACTCCTATGGTTCTGGTCTTTGTGGTGGCCCCAAAGAAGGAGCCGATATGAACAATGACTAGCCAGAGATGTGGCTGCCCCTCCCCAAAGAAAAAAAAACCCCAGTCTTTTTCTTTCTTTCTTTCTTTCTTTCTTTCTTTGAACCTTTTCAGAAGGTGCACCGTTCCTGGAGGTACTGCAATACCAGGTCGATGCGTGGAGCGGACGGAGCAAGCCCCTCTTCCAGCTCCCTGCTCTAAAAATCCGTTTAATATAGAGTCCTCGAATGGAGGACGTATCAGATATTAAACTGATAAGAACAGATACTACACTTGATCTTAGCCAAAAGGCCGAGAAGCGATAACCTGTTCTTTCCTCTGGCCTGAAGAACACCCCACAGTAAAGCGGTGACTCCAGAATGGTAGCCAGACTCCACCCCCAACAGATACCTGTCAATCTCTTTTGTCAGACACATATACATGTTAGGCAGACTCCACCCCTAACAGATAGCTGTCAATCTTTTTTTTGCCAGACACAGGTACAGCTTTGCTACAGCAAAGCCCACAAAAATAAGTTGAACTCATCAACGTTCCTCTCCACGGAAATCTTTAGTAAAAGGCGAAAGATTTATGCGTGAATGAAGAGAAACCTGAGCTATACGGGGAGTAGGACCAGGCCTCTGAAACACTTCTGGAAGTCTAGAAGACTGGCCTAGGGTGAGGTGGCTTGCGCCGGCCTCGTGCACCTTGATTGCTAAACAGGCAGAGCTGAAGCTATAGGTGTAGGATTTGTTTACATTTAGCAATGGGCTATAGTTTGTATTAAAACCTGTTATGCTCCCTCCTTTCTCACTAAGCACAGATGAAACATTTGCAAATTACATGTTTTTTTTTTTTTTTTTTTTTTTTTTTTTAAGTACCATAAGGCACTTTGCTCTTTTTCTTCTGTGGGAGCTATAAAAGATGTCAGGCTGGAGGTGGGGTGCTCAAGTCACCTTACACTGAGCCAGATTACTAGTTCCCAATCACTTATAGAGACAGCCATTACCCACCCACTCAGTCAGTGTTTAAGCCATCCTAGAACTGTCTGTGGGGTTGGAGTGGCTTCCCTTACTTCTTTCTAGCCACTCCTATGGTTCTGGTCTTTGTGGTGGCCCCAAAGAAGGAGCCGATATGAACAATGACTAGCCAGAGATGTGGCTGCCCCTCCCCAAAGAAAAAAAAACCCCAGTCTTTTTCTTTCTTTCTTTCTTTCTTTCTTTCTTTGAACCTTTTCAGAAGGTGCACCGTTCCTGGAGGTACTGCAATACCAGGTCGATGCGTGGAGCGGACGGAGCAAGCCCCTCTTCCAGCTCCCTGCTCTAAAAATCCGTTTAATATAGAGTCCTCGAATGGAGGACGTATCAGATATTAAACTGATAAGAACAGATACTACACTTGATCTTAGCCAAAAGGCCGAGAAGCGATAACCTGTTCTTTCCTCTGGCCTGAAGAACACCCCACAGTAAAGCGGTGACTCCAGAATGGTAGCCAGACTCCACCCCCAACAGATACCTGTCAATCTCTTTTGTCAGACACATATACATGTTAGGCAGACTCCACCCCTAACAGATAGCTGTCAATCTTTTTTTTGCCAGACACAGGTACAGCTTTGCTACAGCAAAGCCCACAAAAATAAGTTGAACTCATCAACGTTCCTCTCCACGGAAATCTTTAGTAAAAGGCGAAAGATTTATGCGTGAATGAAGAGAAACCTGAGCTATACGGGGAGTAGGACCAGGCCTCTGAAACACTTCTGGAAGTCTAGAAGACTGGCCTAGGGTGAGGTGGCTTGCGCCGGCCTCGTGCACCTTGATTGCTAAACAGGCAGAGCTGAAGCTATAGGTGTAGGATTTGTTTACATTTAGCAATGGGCTATAGTTTGTATTAAAACCTGTTATGCTCCCTCCTTTCTCACTAAGCACAGATGAAACATTTGCAAATTACATGTTTTTTTTTTTTTTTTTTTTTTTTTTTTTTTTTTAAGTACCATAAGGCACTTTGCTCTTTTTCTTCTGTGGGAGCTATAAAAGATGTCAGGCTGGAGGTGGGGTGCTCAAGTCACCTTACACTGAGCCAGATTACTAGTTCCCAATCACTTATAGAGACAGCCATTACCCACCCACTCAGTCAGTGTTTAAGCCATCCTAGAACTGTCTGTGGGGTTGGAGTGGCTTCCCTTACTTCTTTCTAGCCACTCCTATGGTTCTGGTCTTTGTGGTGGCCCCAAAGAAGGAGCCGATATGAACAATGACTAGCCAGAGATGTGGCTGCCCCTCCCCAAAGAAAAAAAAACCCCAGTCTTTTTCTTTCTTTCTTTCTTTCTTTCTTTCTTTGAACCTTTTCAGAAGGTGCACCGTTCCTGGAGGTACTGCAATACCAGGTCTATGCGTGGAGCGGACGGAGCAAGCCCCTCTTCCAGCTCCCTGCTCTAAAAATCCGTTTAATATAGAGTCCTCGAATGGAGGACGTATCAGATATTAAACTGATAAGAACAGATACTACACTTGATCTTAGCCAAAAGGCCGAGAAGCGATAACCTGTTCTTTCCTCTGGCCTGAAGAACACCCCACAGTAAAGCGGTGACTCCAGAATGGTAGCCAGACTCCACCCCCAACAGATACCTGTCAATCTCTTTTGTCAGACACATATACATGTTAGGCAGACTCCACCCCTAACAGATAGCTGTCAATCTTTTTTTTGCCAGACACAGGTACAGCTTTGCTACAGCAAAGCCCACAAAAATAAGTTGAACTCATCAACGTTCCTCTCCACGGAAATCTTTAGTAAAAGGCGAAAGATTTATGCGTGAATGAAGAGAAACCTGAGCTATACGGGGAGTAGGACCAGGCCTCTGAAACACTTCTGGAAGTCTAGAAGACTGGCCTAGGGTGAGGTGGCTTGCGCCGGCCTCGTGCACCTTGATTGCTAAACAGGCAGAGCTGAAGCTATAGGTGTAGGATTTGTTTACATTTAGCAATGGGCTATAGTTTGTATTAAAACCTGTTATGCTCCCTCCTTTCTCACTAAGCACAGATGAAACATTTGCAAATTACATGTTTTTTTTTTTTTTTTTTTTTTTTTTTTTAAGTACCATAAGGCACTTTGCTCTTTTTCTTCTGTGGGAGCTATAAAAGATGTCAGGCTGGAGGTGGGGTGCTCAAGTCACCTTACACTGAGCCAGATTACTAGTTCCCAATCACTTATAGAGACAGCCATTACCCACCCACTCAGTCAGTGTTTAAGCCATCCTAGAACTGTCTGTGGGGTTGGAGTGGCTTCCCTTACTTCTTTCTAGCCACTCCTATGGTTCTGGTCTTTGTGGTGGCCCCAAAGAAGGAGCCGATATGAACAATGACTAGCCAGAGATGTGGCTGCCCCTCCCCAAAGAAAAAAAAACCCCAGTCTTTTTCTTTCTTTCTTTCTTTCTTTCTTTCTTTGAACCTTTTCAGAAGGTGCACCGTTCCTGGAGGTACTGCAATACCAGGTCTATGCGTGGAGCGGACGGAGCAAGCCCCTCTTCCAGCTCCCTGCTCTAAAAATCCGTTTAATATAGAGTCCTCGAATGGAGGACGTATCAGATATTAAACTGATAAGAACAGATACTACACTTGATCTTAGCCAAAAGGCCGAGAAGCGATAACCTGTTCTTTCCTCTGGCCTGAAGAACACCCCACAGTAAAGCGGTGACTCCAGAATGGTAGCCAGACTCCACCCCCAACAGATACCTGTCAATCTCTTTTGTCAGACACATATACATGTTAGGCAGACTCCACCCCTAACAGATAGCTGTCAATCTTTTTTTTGCCAGACACAGGTACAGCTTTGCTACAGCAAAGCCCACAAAAATAAGTTGAACTCATCAACGTTCCTCTCCACGGAAATCTTTAGTAAAAGGCGAAAGATTTATGCGTGAATGAAGAGAAACCTGAGCTATACGGGGAGTAGGACCAGGCCTCTGAAACACTTCTGGAAGTCTAGAAGACTGGCCTAGGGTGAGGTGGCTTGCGCCGGCCTCGTGCACCTTGATTGCTAAACAGGCAGAGCTGAAGCTATAGGTGTAGGATTTGTTTACATTTAGCAATGGGCTATAGTTTGTATTAAAACCTGTTATGCTCCCTCCTTTCTCACTAAGCACAGATGAAACATTTGCAAATTACATGTTTTTTTTTTTTTTTTTTTTTTTTTTTTTAAGTACCATAAGGCACTTTGCTCTTTTTCTTCTGTGGGAGCTATAAAAGATGTCAGGCTGGAGGTGGGGTGCTCAAGTCACCTTACACTGAGCCAGATTACTAGTTCCCAATCACTTATAGAGACAGCCATTACCCACCCACTCAGTCAGTGTTTAAGCCATCCTAGAACTGTCTGTGGGGTTGGAGTGGCTTCCCTTACTTCTTTCTAGCCACTCCTATGGTTCTGGTCTTTGTGGTGGCCCCAAAGAAGGAGCCGATATGAACAATGACTAGCCAGAGATGTGGCTGCCCCTCCCCAAAGAAAAAAAAACCCCAGTCTTTTTCTTTCTTTCTTTCTTTCTTTCTTTCTTTGAACCTTTTCAGAAGGTGCACCGTTCCTGGAGGTACTGCAATACCAGGTCGATGCGTGGAGCGGACGGAGCAAGCCCCTCTTCCAGCTCCCTGCTCTAAAAATCCGTTTAATATAGAGTCCTCGAATGGAGGACGTATCAGATATTAAACTGATAAGAACAGATACTACACTTGATCTTAGCCAAAAGGCCGAGAAGCGATAACCTGTTCTTTCCTCTGGCCTGAAGAACACCCCACAGTAAAGCGGTGACTCCAGAATGGTAGCCAGACTCCACCCCCAACAGATACCTGTCAATCTCTTTTGTCAGACACATATACATGTTAGGCAGACTCCACCCCTAACAGATAGCTGTCAATCTTTTTTTTGCCAGACACAGGTACAGCTTTGCTACAGCAAAGCCCACAAAAATAAGTTGAACTCATCAACGTTCCTCTCCACGGAAATCTTTAGTAAAAGGCGAAAGATTTATGCGTGAATGAAGAGAAACCTGAGCTATACGGGGAGTAGGACCAGGCCTCTGAAACACTTCTGGAAGTCTAGAAGACTGGCCTAGGGTGAGGTGGCTTGCGCCGGCCTCGTGCACCTTGATTGCTAAACAGGCAGAGCTGAAGCTATAGGTGTAGGATTTGTTTACATTTAGCAATGGGCTATAGTTTGTATTAAAACCTGTTATGCTCCCTCCTTTCTCACTAAGCACAGATGAAACATTTGCAAATTACATGTTTTTTTTTTTTTTTTTTTTTTTTTTTTTTTTTTAAGTACCATAAGGCACTTTGCTCTTTTTCTTCTGTGGGAGCTATAAAAGATGTCAGGCTGGAGGTGGGGTGCTCAAGTCACCTTACACTGAGCCAGATTACTAGTTCCCAATCACTTATAGAGACAGCCATTACCCACCCACTCAGTCAGTGTTTAAGCCATCCTAGAACTGTCTGTGGGGTTGGAGTGGCTTCCCTTACTTCTTTCTAGCCACTCCTATGGTTCTGGTCTTTGTGGTGGCCCCAAAGAAGGAGCCGATATGAACAATGACTAGCCAGAGATGTGGCTGCCCCTCCCCAAAGAAAAAAAAACCCCAGTCTTTTTCTTTCTTTCTTTCTTTCTTTCTTTCTTTGAACCTTTTCAGAAGGTGCACCGTTCCTGGAGGTACTGCAATACCAGGTCTATGCGTGGAGCGGACGGAGCAAGCCCCTCTTCCAGCTCCCTGCTCTAAAAATCCGTTTAATATAGAGTCCTCGAATGGAGGACGTATCAGATATTAAACTGATAAGAACAGATACTACACTTGATCTTAGCCAAAAGGCCGAGAAGCGATAACCTGTTCTTTCCTCTGGCCTGAAGAACACCCCACAGTAAAGCGGTGACTCCAGAATGGTAGCCAGACTCCACCCCCAACAGATACCTGTCAATCTCTTTTGTCAGACACATATACATGTTAGGCAGACTCCACCCCTAACAGATAGCTGTCAATCTTTTTTTTGCCAGACACAGGTACAGCTTTGCTACAGCAAAGCCCACAAAAATAAGTTGAACTCATCAACGTTCCTCTCCACGGAAATCTTTAGTAAAAGGCGAAAGATTTATGCGTGAATGAAGAGAAACCTGAGCTATACGGGGAGTAGGACCAGGCCTCTGAAACACTTCTGGAAGTCTAGAAGACTGGCCTAGGGTGAGGTGGCTTGCGCCGGCCTCGTGCACCTTGATTGCTAAACAGGCAGAGCTGAAGCTATAGGTGTAGGATTTGTTTACATTTAGCAATGGGCTATAGTTTGTATTAAAACCTGTTATGCTCCCTCCTTTCTCACTAAGCACAGATGAAACATTTGCAAATTACATGTTTTTTTTTTTTTTTTTTTTTTTTTTTTTAAGTACCATAAGGCACTTTGCTCTTTTTCTTCTGTGGGAGCTATAAAAGATGTCAGGCTGGAGGTGGGGTGCTCAAGTCACCTTACACTGAGCCAGATTACTAGTTCCCAATCACTTATAGAGACAGCCATTACCCACCCACTCAGTCAGTGTTTAAGCCATCCTAGAACTGTCTGTGGGGTTGGAGTGGCTTCCCTTACTTCTTTCTAGCCACTCCTATGGTTCTGGTCTTTGTGGTGGCCCCAAAGAAGGAGCCGATATGAACAATGACTAGCCAGAGATGTGGCTGCCCCTCCCCAAAGAAAAAAAAACCCCAGTCTTTTTCTTTCTTTCTTTCTTTCTTTCTTTCTTTGAACCTTTTCAGAAGGTGCACCGTTCCTGGAGGTACTGCAATACCAGGTCTATGCGTGGAGCGGACGGAGCAAGCCCCTCTTCCAGCTCCCTGCTCTAAAAATCCGTTTAATATAGAGTCCTCGAATGGAGGACGTATCAGATATTAAACTGATAAGAACAGATACTACACTTGATCTTAGCCAAAAGGCCGAGAAGCGATAACCTGTTCTTTCCTCTGGCCTGAAGAACACCCCACAGTAAAGCGGTGACTCCAGAATGGTAGCCAGACTCCACCCCCAACAGATACCTGTCAATCTCTTTTGTCAGACACATATACATGTTAGGCAGACTCCACCCCTAACAGATAGCTGTCAATCTTTTTTTTGCCAGACACAGGTACAGCTTTGCTACAGCAAAGCCCACAAAAATAAGTTGAACTCATCAACGTTCCTCTCCACGGAAATCTTTAGTAAAAGGCGAAAGATTTATGCGTGAATGAAGAGAAACCTGAGCTATACGGGGAGTAGGACCAGGCCTCTGAAACACTTCTGGAAGTCTAGAAGACTGGCCTAGGGTGAGGTGGCTTGCGCCGGCCTCGTGCACCTTGATTGCTAAACAGGCAGAGCTGAAGCTATAGGTGTAGGATTTGTTTACATTTAGCAATGGGCTATAGTTTGTATTAAAACCTGTTATGCTCCCTCCTTTCTCACTAAGCACAGATGAAACATTTGCAAATTACATGTTTTTTTTTTTTTTTTTTTTTTTTTTTTTAAGTACCATAAGGCACTTTGCTCTTTTTCTTCTGTGGGAGCTATAAAAGATGTCAGGCTGGAGGTGGGGTGCTCAAGTCACCTTACACTGAGCCAGATTACTAGTTCCCAATCACTTATAGAGACAGCCATTACCCACCCACTCAGTCAGTGTTTAAGCCATCCTAGAACTGTCTGTGGGGTTGGAGTGGCTTCCCTTACTTCTTTCTAGCCACTCCTATGGTTCTGGTCTTTGTGGTGGCCCCAAAGAAGGAGCCGATATGAACAATGACTAGCCAGAGATGTGGCTGCCCCTCCCCAAAGAAAAAAAAACCCCAGTCTTTTTCTTTCTTTCTTTCTTTCTTTCTTTCTTTGAACCTTTTCAGAAGGTGCACCGTTCCTGGAGGTACTGCAATACCAGGTCGATGCGTGGAGCGGACGGAGCAAGCCCCTCTTCCAGCTCCCTGCTCTAAAAATCCGTTTAATATAGAGTCCTCGAATGGAGGACGTATCAGATATTAAACTGATAAGAACAGATACTACACTTGATCTTAGCCAAAAGGCCGAGAAGCGATAACCTGTTCTTTCCTCTGGCCTGAAGAACACCCCACAGTAAAGCGGTGACTCCAGAATGGTAGCCAGACTCCACCCCCAACAGATACCTGTCAATCTCTTTTGTCAGACACATATACATGTTAGGCAGACTCCACCCCTAACAGATAGCTGTCAATCTTTTTTTTGCCAGACACAGGTACAGCTTTGCTACAGCAAAGCCCACAAAAATAAGTTGAACTCATCAACGTTCCTCTCCACGGAAATCTTTAGTAAAAGGCGAAAGATTTATGCGTGAATGAAGAGAAACCTGAGCTATACGGGGAGTAGGACCAGGCCTCTGAAACACTTCTGGAAGTCTAGAAGACTGGCCTAGGGTGAGGTGGCTTGCGCCGGCCTCGTGCACCTTGATTGCTAAACAGGCAGAGCTGAAGCTATAGGTGTAGGATTTGTTTACATTTAGCAATGGGCTATAGTTTGTATTAAAACCTGTTATGCTCCCTCCTTTCTCACTAAGCACAGATGAAACATTTGCAAATTACATGTTTTTTTTTTTTTTTTTTTTTTTTTTTTTTAAGTACCATAAGGCACTTTGCTCTTTTTCTTCTGTGGGAGCTATAAAAGATGTCAGGCTGGAGGTGGGGTGCTCAAGTCACCTTACACTGAGCCAGATTACTAGTTCCCAATCACTTATAGAGACAGCCATTACCCACCCACTCAGTCAGTGTTTAAGCCATCCTAGAACTGTCTGTGGGGTTGGAGTGGCTTCCCTTACTTCTTTCTAGCCACTCCTATGGTTCTGGTCTTTGTGGTGGCCCCAAAGAAGGAGCCGATATGAACAATGACTAGCCAGAGATGTGGCTGCCCCTCCCCAAAGAAAAAAAAACCCCAGTCTTTTTCTTTCTTTCTTTCTTTGAACCTTTTCAGAAGGTGCACCGTTCCTGGAGGTACTGCAATACCAGGTCTATGCGTGGAGCGGACGGAGCAAGCCCCTCTTCCAGCTCCCTGCTCTAAAAATCCGTTTAATATAGAGTCCTCGAATGGAGGACGTATCAGATATTAAACTGATAAGAACAGATACTACACTTGATCTTAGCCAAAAGGCCGAGAAGCGATAACCTGTTCTTTCCTCTGGCCTGAAGAACACCCCACAGTAAAGCGGTGACTCCAGAATGGTAGCCAGACTCCACCCCCAACAGATACCTGTCAATCTCTTTTGTCAGACACATATACATGTTAGGCAGACTCCACCCCTAACAGATAGCTGTCAATCTTTTTTTTGCCAGACACAGGTACAGCTTTGCTACAGCAAAGCCCACAAAAATAAGTTGAACTCATCAACGTTCCTCTCCACGGAAATCTTTAGTAAAAGGCGAAAGATTTATGCGTGAATGAAGAGAAACCTGAGCTATACGGGGAGTAGGACCAGGCCTCTGAAACACTTCTGGAAGTCTAGAAGACTGGCCTAGGGTGAGGTGGCTTGCGCCGGCCTCGTGCACCTTGATTGCTAAACAGGCAGAGCTGAAGCTATAGGTGTAGGATTTGTTTACATTTAGCAATGGGCTATAGTTTGTATTAAAACCTGTTATGCTCCCTCCTTTCTCACTAAGCACAGATGAAACATTTGCAAATTACATGTTTTTTTTTTTTTTTTTTTTTTTTTTTTTAAGTACCATAAGGCACTTTGCTCTTTTTCTTCTGTGGGAGCTATAAAAGATGTCAGGCTGGAGGTGGGGTGCTCAAGTCACCTTACACTGAGCCAGATTACTAGTTCCCAATCACTTATAGAGACAGCCATTACCCACCCACTCAGTCAGTGTTTAAGCCATCCTAGAACTGTCTGTGGGGTTGGAGTGGCTTCCCTTACTTCTTTCTAGCCACTCCTATGGTTCTGGTCTTTGTGGTGGCCCCAAAGAAGGAGCCGATATGAACAATGACTAGCCAGAGATGTGGCTGCCCCTCCCCAAAGAAAAAAAAACCCCAGTCTTTTTCTTTCTTTCTTTCTTTCTTTCTTTCTTTGAACCTTTTCAGAAGGTGCACCGTTCCTGGAGGTACTGCAATACCAGGTCGATGCGTGGAGCGGACGGAGCAAGCCCCTCTTCCAGCTCCCTGCTCTAAAAATCCGTTTAATATAGAGTCCTCGAATGGAGGACGTATCAGATATTAAACTGATAAGAACAGATTTTTTTTTTTTTTTTTTTTATTAAAACCAGAACATATCCAAAAAAAAAACCCTTATCATCCAAACATTATTTCATCCAATTACACAATCAAAGCAAGGCAAAACTAAGAACAAAACAAAAAATCAGAAACTACAATCAGACCAAAAAACAAAACAGCAACATTCATAAAATCATTCCCTCATTTCAGCATAATCCCTGCATCAAAAATTTCACAAAAATTGCAACACATACACATCCCCCCATTTCCAATCAAGTAGTTATTTAAACCAACTTAGGAGAGAAAAAAAAAAAAAAAAAAAAAACATGTAATTTGCAAATGTTTCATCTGTGCTTAGTGAGAAAGGAGGGAGCATAACAGGTTTTAATACAAACTATAGCCCATTGCTAAATGTAAACAAATCCTACACCTATAGCTTCAGCTCTGCCTGTTTAGCAATCAAGGTGCACGAGGCCGGCGCAAGCCACCTCACCCTAGGCCAGTCTTCTAGACTTCCAGAAGTGTTTCAGAGGTCTGGTCCTACTCCCCGTATAGCTCAGGTTTCTCTTCATTCACGCATGATAAGAACAGATACTACACTTGATCTTAGCCAAAAGGCCGAGAAGCGATAACCTGTTCTTTCCTCTGGCCTGAAGAACACCCCACAGTAAAGCGGTGACTCCAGAATGGTAGCCAGACTCCACCCCCAACAGATACCTGTCAATCTCTTTTGTCAGACACATATACATGTTAGGCAGACTCCACCCCTAACAGATAGCTGTCAATCTTTTTTTTGCCAGACACAGGTACAGCTTTGCTACAGCAAAGCCCACAAAAATAAGTTGAACTCATCAACGTTCCTCTCCACGGAAATCTTTAGTAAAAGGCGAAAGATTTATGCGTGAATGAAGAGAAACCTGAGCTATACGGGGAGTAGGACCAGGCCTCTGAAACACTTCTGGAAGTCTAGAAGACTGGCCTAGGGTGAGGTGGCTTGCGCCGGCCTCGTGCACCTTGATTGCTAAACAGGCAGAGCTGAAGCTATAGGTGTAGGATTTGTTTACATTTAGCAATGGGCTATAGTTTGTATTAAAACCTGTTATGCTCCCTCCTTTCTCACTAAGCACAGATGAAACATTTGCAAATTACATGTTTTTTTTTTTTTTTTTTTTTTTTTTTTTTTTTTAAGTACCATAAGGCACTTTGCTCTTTTTCTTCTGTGGGAGCTATAAAAGATGTCAGGCTGGAGGTGGGGTGCTCAAGTCACCTTACACTGAGCCAGATTACTAGTTCCCAATCACTTATAGAGACAGCCATTACCCACCCACTCAGTCAGTGTTTAAGCCATCCTAGAACTGTCTGTGGGGTTGGAGTGGCTTCCCTTACTTCTTTCTAGCCACTCCTATGGTTCTGGTCTTTGTGGTGGCCCCAAAGAAGGAGCCGATATGAACAATGACTAGCCAGAGATGTGGCTGCCCCTCCCCAAAGAAAAAAAAACCCCAGTCTTTTTCTTTCTTTCTTTCTTTCTTTCTTTCTTTGAACCTTTTCAGAAGGTGCACCGTTCCTGGAGGTACTGCAATACCAGGTCGATGCGTGGAGCGGACGGAGCAAGCCCCTCTTCCAGCTCCCTGCTCTAAAAATCCGTTTAATATAGAGTCCTCGAATGGAGGACGTATCAGATATTAAACTGATAAGAACAGATACTACACTTGATCTTAGCCAAAAGGCCGAGAAGCGATAACCTGTTCTTTCCTCTGGCCTGAAGAACACCCCACAGTAAAGCGGTGACTCCAGAATGGTAGCCAGACTCCACCCCCAACAGATACCTGTCAATCTCTTTTGTCAGACACATATACATGTTAGGCAGACTCCACCCCTAACAGATAGCTGTCAATCTTTTTTTTGCCAGACACAGGTACAGCTTTGCTACAGCAAAGCCCACAAAAATAAGTTGAACTCATCAACGTTCCTCTCCACGGAAATCTTTAGTAAAAGGCGAAAGATTTATGCGTGAATGAAGAGAAACCTGAGCTATACGGGGAGTAGGACCAGGCCTCTGAAACACTTCTGGAAGTCTAGAAGACTGGCCTAGGGTGAGGTGGCTTGCGCCGGCCTCGTGCACCTTGATTGCTAAACAGGCAGAGCTGAAGCTATAGGTGTAGGATTTGTTTACATTTAGCAATGGGCTATAGTTTGTATTAAAACCTGTTATGCTCCCTCCTTTCTCACTAAGCACAGATGAAACATTTGCAAATTACATGTTTTTTTTTTTTTTTTTTTTTTTTTTTTTTTTTAAGTACCATAAGGCACTTTGCTCTTTTTCTTCTGTGGGAGCTATAAAAGATGTCAGGCTGGAGGTGGGGTGCTCAAGTCACCTTACACTGAGCCAGATTACTAGTTCCCAATCACTTATAGAGACAGCCATTACCCACCCACTCAGTCAGTGTTTAAGCCATCCTAGAACTGTCTGTGGGGTTGGAGTGGCTTCCCTTACTTCTTTCTAGCCACTCCTATGGTTCTGGTCTTTGTGGTGGCCCCAAAGAAGGAGCCGATATGAACAATGACTAGCCAGAGATGTGGCTGCCCCTCCCCAAAGAAAAAAAAACCCCAGTCTTTTTCTTTCTTTCTTTCTTTCTTTCTTTCTTTGAACCTTTTCAGAAGGTGCACCGTTCCTGGAGGTACTGCAATACCAGGTCGATGCGTGGAGCGGACGGAGCAAGCCCCTCTTCCAGCTCCCTGCTCTAAAAATCCGTTTAATATAGAGTCCTCGAATGGAGGACGTATCAGATATTAAACTGATAAGAACAGATACTACACTTGATCTTAGCCAAAAGGCCGAGAAGCGATAACCTGTTCTTTCCTCTGGCCTGAAGAACACCCCACAGTAAAGCGGTGACTCCAGAATGGTAGCCAGACTCCACCCCCAACAGATACCTGTCAATCTCTTTTGTCAGACACATATACATGTTAGGCAGACTCCACCCCTAACAGATAGCTGTCAATCTTTTTTTTGCCAGACACAGGTACAGCTTTGCTACAGCAAAGCCCACAAAAATAAGTTGAACTCATCAACGTTCCTCTCCACGGAAATCTTTAGTAAAAGGCGAAAGATTTATGCGTGAATGAAGAGAAACCTGAGCTATACGGGGAGTAGGACCAGGCCTCTGAAACACTTCTGGAAGTCTAGAAGACTGGCCTAGGGTGAGGTGGCTTGCGCCGGCCTCGTGCACCTTGATTGCTAAACAGGCAGAGCTGAAGCTATAGGTGTAGGATTTGTTTACATTTAGCAATGGGCTATAGTTTGTATTAAAACCTGTTATGCTCCCTCCTTTCTCACTAAGCACAGATGAAACATTTGCAAATTACATGTTTTTTTTTTTTTTTTTTTTTTTTTTTTTTTTTTAAGTACCATAAGGCACTTTGCTCTTTTTCTTCTGTGGGAGCTATAAAAGATGTCAGGCTGGAGGTGGGGTGCTCAAGTCACCTTACACTGAGCCAGATTACTAGTTCCCAATCACTTATAGAGACAGCCATTACCCACCCACTCAGTCAGTGTTTAAGCCATCCTAGAACTGTCTGTGGGGTTGGAGTGGCTTCCCTTACTTCTTTCTAGCCACTCCTATGGTTCTGGTCTTTGTGGTGGCCCCAAAGAAGGAGCCGATATGAACAATGACTAGCCAGAGATGTGGCTGCCCCTCCCCAAAGAAAAAAAAACCCCAGTCTTTTTCTTTCTTTCTTTCTTTCTTTCTTTCTTTGAACCTTTTCAGAAGGTGCACCGTTCCTGGAGGTACTGCAATACCAGGTCGATGCGTGGAGCGGACGGAGCAAGCCCCTCTTCCAGCTCCCTGCTCTAAAAATCCGTTTAATATAGAGTCCTCGAATGGAGGACGTATCAGATATTAAACTGATAAGAACAGATACTACACTTGATCTTAGCCAAAAGGCCGAGAAGCGATAACCTGTTCTTTCCTCTGGCCTGAAGAACACCCCACAGTAAAGCGGTGACTCCAGAATGGTAGCCAGACTCCACCCCCAACAGATACCTGTCAATCTCTTTTGTCAGACACATATACATGTTAGGCAGACTCCACCCCTAACAGATAGCTGTCAATCTTTTTTTTGCCAGACACAGGTACAGCTTTGCTACAGCAAAGCCCACAAAAATAAGTTGAACTCATCAACGTTCCTCTCCACGGAAATCTTTAGTAAAAGGCGAAAGATTTATGCGTGAATGAAGAGAAACCTGAGCTATACGGGGAGTAGGACCAGGCCTCTGAAACACTTCTGGAAGTCTAGAAGACTGGCCTAGGGTGAGGTGGCTTGCGCCGGCCTCGTGCACCTTGATTGCTAAACAGGCAGAGCTGAAGCTATAGGTGTAGGATTTGTTTACATTTAGCAATGGGCTATAGTTTGTATTAAAACCTGTTATGCTCCCTCCTTTCTCACTAAGCACAGATGAAACATTTGCAAATTACATGTTTTTTTTTTTTTTTTTTTTTTTTTTTTTTTTTTAAGTACCATAAGGCACTTTGCTCTTTTTCTTCTGTGGGAGCTATAAAAGATGTCAGGCTGGAGGTGGGGTGCTCAAGTCACCTTACACTGAGCCAGATTACTAGTTCCCAATCACTTATAGAGACAGCCATTACCCACCCACTCAGTCAGTGTTTAAGCCATCCTAGAACTGTCTGTGGGGTTGGAGTGGCTTCCCTTACTTCTTTCTAGCCACTCCTATGGTTCTGGTCTTTGTGGTGGCCCCAAAGAAGGAGCCGATATGAACAATGACTAGCCAGAGATGTGGCTGCCCCTCCCCAAAGAAAAAAAAACCCCAGTCTTTTTCTTTCTTTCTTTCTTTCTTTCTTTCTTTGAACCTTTTCAGAAGGTGCACCGTTCCTGGAGGTACTGCAATACCAGGTCGATGCGTGGAGCGGACGGAGCAAGCCCCTCTTCCAGCTCCCTGCTCTAAAAATCCGTTTAATATAGAGTCCTCGAATGGAGGACGTATCAGATATTAAACTGATAAGAACAGATACTACACTTGATCTTAGCCAAAAGGCCGAGAAGCGATAACCTGTTCTTTCCTCTGGCCTGAAGAACACCCCACAGTAAAGCGGTGACTCCAGAATGGTAGCCAGACTCCACCCCCAACAGATACCTGTCAATCTCTTTTGTCAGACACATATACATGTTAGGCAGACTCCACCCCTAACAGATAGCTGTCAATCTTTTTTTTGCCAGACACAGGTACAGCTTTGCTACAGCAAAGCCCACAAAAATAAGTTGAACTCATCAACGTTCCTCTCCACGGAAATCTTTAGTAAAAGGCGAAAGATTTATGCGTGAATGAAGAGAAACCTGAGCTATACGGGGAGTAGGACCAGGCCTCTGAAACACTTCTGGAAGTCTAGAAGACTGGCCTAGGGTGAGGTGGCTTGCGCCGGCCTCGTGCACCTTGATTGCTAAACAGGCAGAGCTGAAGCTATAGGTGTAGGATTTGTTTACATTTAGCAATGGGCTATAGTTTGTATTAAAACCTGTTATGCTCCCTCCTTTCTCACTAAGCACAGATGAAACATTTGCAAATTACATGTTTTTTTTTTTTTTTTTTTTTTTTTTTTTTTTTTTAAGTACCATAAGGCACTTTGCTCTTTTTCTTCTGTGGGAGCTATAAAAGATGTCAGGCTGGAGGTGGGGTGCTCAAGTCACCTTACACTGAGCCAGATTACTAGTTCCCAATCACTTATAGAGACAGCCATTACCCACCCACTCAGTCAGTGTTTAAGCCATCCTAGAACTGTCTGTGGGGTTGGAGTGGCTTCCCTTACTTCTTTCTAGCCACTCCTATGGTTCTGGTCTTTGTGGTGGCCCCAAAGAAGGAGCCGATATGAACAATGACTAGCCAGAGATGTGGCTGCCCCTCCCCAAAGAAAAAAAAACCCCAGTCTTTTTCTTTCTTTCTTTCTTTCTTTCTTTCTTTGAACCTTTTCAGAAGGTGCACCGTTCCTGGAGGTACTGCAATACCAGGTCGATGCGTGGAGCGGACGGAGCAAGCCCCTCTTCCAGCTCCCTGCTCTAAAAATCCGTTTAATATAGAGTCCTCGAATGGAGGACGTATCAGATATTAAACTGATAAGAACAGATACTACACTTGATCTTAGCCAAAAGGCCGAGAAGCGATAACCTGTTCTTTCCTCTGGCCTGAAGAACACCCCACAGTAAAGCGGTGACTCCAGAATGGTAGCCAGACTCCACCCCCAACAGATACCTGTCAATCTCTTTTGTCAGACACATATACATGTTAGGCAGACTCCACCCCTAACAGATAGCTGTCAATCTTTTTTTTGCCAGACACAGGTACAGCTTTGCTACAGCAAAGCCCACAAAAATAAGTTGAACTCATCAACGTTCCTCTCCACGGAAATCTTTAGTAAAAGGCGAAAGATTTATGCGTGAATGAAGAGAAACCTGAGCTATACGGGGAGTAGGACCAGGCCTCTGAAACACTTCTGGAAGTCTAGAAGACTGGCCTAGGGTGAGGTGGCTTGCGCCGGCCTCGTGCACCTTGATTGCTAAACAGGCAGAGCTGAAGCTATAGGTGTAGGATTTGTTTACATTTAGCAATGGGCTATAGTTTGTATTAAAACCTGTTATGCTCCCTCCTTTCTCACTAAGCACAGATGAAACATTTGCAAATTACATGTTTTTTTTTTTTTTTTTTTTTTTTTTTTTTTTTTAAGTACCATAAGGCACTTTGCTCTTTTTCTTCTGTGGGAGCTATAAAAGATGTCAGGCTGGAGGTGGGGTGCTCAAGTCACCTTACACTGAGCCAGATTACTAGTTCCCAATCACTTATAGAGACAGCCATTACCCACCCACTCAGTCAGTGTTTAAGCCATCCTAGAACTGTCTGTGGGGTTGGAGTGGCTTCCCTTACTTCTTTCTAGCCACTCCTATGGTTCTGGTCTTTGTGGTGGCCCCAAAGAAGGAGCCGATATGAACAATGACTAGCCAGAGATGTGGCTGCCCCTCCCCAAAGAAAAAAAAACCCCAGTCTTTTTCTTTCTTTCTTTCTTTCTTTGAACCTTTTCAGAAGGTGCACCGTTCCTGGAGGTACTGCAATACCAGGTCGATGCGTGGAGCGGACGGAGCAAGCCCCTCTTCCAGCTCCCTGCTCTAAAAATCCGTTTAATATAGAGTCCTCGAATGGAGGACGTATCAGATATTAAACTGATAAGAACAGATACTACACTTGATCTTAGCCAAAAGGCCGAGAAGCGATAACCTGTTCTTTCCTCTGGCCTGAAGAACACCCCACAGTAAAGCGGTGACTCCAGAATGGTAGCCAGACTCCACCCCCAACAGATACCTGTCAATCTCTTTTGTCAGACACATATACATGTTAGGCAGACTCCACCCCTAACAGATAGCTGTCAATCTTTTTTTTGCCAGACACAGGTACAGCTTTGCTACAGCAAAGCCCACAAAAATAAGTTGAACTCATCAACGTTCCTCTCCACGGAAATCTTTAGTAAAAGGCGAAAGATTTATGCGTGAATGAAGAGAAACCTGAGCTATACGGGGAGTAGGACCAGGCCTCTGAAACACTTCTGGAAGTCTAGAAGACTGGCCTAGGGTGAGGTGGCTTGCGCCGGCCTCGTGCACCTTGATTGCTAAACAGGCAGAGCTGAAGCTATAGGTGTAGGATTTGTTTACATTTAGCAATGGGCTATAGTTTGTATTAAAACCTGTTATGCTCCCTCCTTTCTCACTAAGCACAGATGAAACATTTGCAAATTACATGTTTTTTTTTTTTTTTTTTTTTTTTTTTTTTTAAGTACCATAAGGCACTTTGCTCTTTTTCTTCTGTGGGAGCTATAAAAGATGTCAGGCTGGAGGTGGGGTGCTCAAGTCACCTTACACTGAGCCAGATTACTAGTTCCCAATCACTTATAGAGACAGCCATTACCCACCCACTCAGTCAGTGTTTAAGCCATCCTAGAACTGTCTGTGGGGTTGGAGTGGCTTCCCTTACTTCTTTCTAGCCACTCCTATGGTTCTGGTCTTTGTGGTGGCCCCAAAGAAGGAGCCGATATGAACAATGACTAGCCAGAGATGTGGCTGCCCCTCCCCAAAGAAAAAAAAACCCCAGTCTTTTTCTTTCTTTCTTTCTTTCTTTCTTTCTTTGAACCTTTTCAGAAGGTGCACCGTTCCTGGAGGTACTGCAATACCAGGTCTATGCGTGGAGCGGACGGAGCAAGCCCCTCTTCCAGCTCCCTGCTCTAAAAATCCGTTTAATATAGAGTCCTCGAATGGAGGACGTATCAGATATTAAACTGATAAGAACAGATACTACACTTGATCTTAGCCAAAAGGCCGAGAAGCGATAACCTGTTCTTTCCTCTGGCCTGAAGAACACCCCACAGTAAAGCGGTGACTCCAGAATGGTAGCCAGACTCCACCCCCAACAGATACCTGTCAATCTCTTTTGTCAGACACATATACATGTTAGGCAGACTCCACCCCTAACAGATAGCTGTCAATCTTTTTTTTGCCAGACACAGGTACAGCTTTGCTACAGCAAAGCCCACAAAAATAAGTTGAACTCATCAACGTTCCTCTCCACGGAAATCTTTAGTAAAAGGCGAAAGATTTATGCGTGAATGAAGAGAAACCTGAGCTATACGGGGAGTAGGACCAGGCCTCTGAAACACTTCTGGAAGTCTAGAAGACTGGCCTAGGGTGAGGTGGCTTGCGCCGGCCTCGTGCACCTTGATTGCTAAACAGGCAGAGCTGAAGCTATAGGTGTAGGATTTGTTTACATTTAGCAATGGGCTATAGTTTGTATTAAAACCTGTTATGCTCCCTCCTTTCTCACTAAGCACAGATGAAACATTTGCAAATTACATGTTTTTTTTTTTTTTTTTTTTTTTTTTTTTTTTAAGTACCATAAGGCACTTTGCTCTTTTTCTTCTGTGGGAGCTATAAAAGATGTCAGGCTGGAGGTGGGGTGCTCAAGTCACCTTACACTGAGCCAGATTACTAGTTCCCAATCACTTATAGAGACAGCCATTACCCACCCACTCAGTCAGTGTTTAAGCCATCCTAGAACTGTCTGTGGGGTTGGAGTGGCTTCCCTTACTTCTTTCTAGCCACTCCTATGGTTCTGGTCTTTGTGGTGGCCCCAAAGAAGGAGCCGATATGAACAATGACTAGCCAGAGATGTGGCTGCCCCTCCCCAAAGAAAAAAAAACCCCAGTCTTTTTCTTTCTTTCTTTCTTTCTTTGAACCTTTTCAGAAGGTGCACCGTTCCTGGAGGTACTGCAATACCAGGTCTATGCGTGGAGCGGACGGAGCAAGCCCCTCTTCCAGCTCCCTGCTCTAAAAATCCGTTTAATATAGAGTCCTCGAATGGAGGACGTATCAGATATTAAACTGATAAGAACAGATACTACACTTGATCTTAGCCAAAAGGCCGAGAAGCGATAACCTGTTCTTTCCTCTGGCCTGAAGAACACCCCACAGTAAAGCGGTGACTCCAGAATGGTAGCCAGACTCCACCCCCAACAGATACCTGTCAATCTCTTTTGTCAGACACATATACATGTTAGGCAGACTCCACCCCTAACAGATAGCTGTCAATCTTTTTTTTGCCAGACACAGGTACAGCTTTGCTACAGCAAAGCCCACAAAAATAAGTTGAACTCATCAACGTTCCTCTCCACGGAAATCTTTAGTAAAAGGCGAAAGATTTATGCGTGAATGAAGAGAAACCTGAGCTATACGGGGAGTAGGACCAGGCCTCTGAAACACTTCTGGAAGTCTAGAAGACTGGCCTAGGGTGAGGTGGCTTGCGCCGGCCTCGTGCACCTTGATTGCTAAACAGGCAGAGCTGAAGCTATAGGTGTAGGATTTGTTTACATTTAGCAATGGGCTATAGTTTGTATTAAAACCTGTTATGCTCCCTCCTTTCTCACTAAGCACAGATGAAACATTTGCAAATTACATGTTTTTTTTTTTTTTTTTTTTTTTTTTTTTTTTTTAAGTACCATAAGGCACTTTGCTCTTTTTCTTCTGTGGGAGCTATAAAAGATGTCAGGCTGGAGGTGGGGTGCTCAAGTCACCTTACACTGAGCCAGATTACTAGTTCCCAATCACTTATAGAGACAGCCATTACCCACCCACTCAGTCAGTGTTTAAGCCATCCTAGAACTGTCTGTGGGGTTGGAGTGGCTTCCCTTACTTCTTTCTAGCCACTCCTATGGTTCTGGTCTTTGTGGTGGCCCCAAAGAAGGAGCCGATATGAACAATGACTAGCCAGAGATGTGGCTGCCCCTCCCCAAAGAAAAAAAAACCCCAGTCTTTTTCTTTCTTTCTTTCTTTCTTTGAACCTTTTCAGAAGGTGCACCGTTCCTGGAGGTACTGCAATACCAGGTCTATGCGTGGAGCGGACGGAGCAAGCCCCTCTTCCAGCTCCCTGCTCTAAAAATCCGTTTAATATAGAGTCCTCGAATGGAGGACGTATCAGATATTAAACTGATAAGAACAGATACTACACTTGATCTTAGCCAAAAGGCCGAGAAGCGATAACCTGTTCTTTCCTCTGGCCTGAAGAACACCCCACAGTAAAGCGGTGACTCCAGAATGGTAGCCAGACTCCACCCCCAACAGATACCTGTCAATCTCTTTTGTCAGACACATATACATGTTAGGCAGACTCCACCCCTAACAGATAGCTGTCAATCTTTTTTTTGCCAGACACAGGTACAGCTTTGCTACAGCAAAGCCCACAAAAATAAGTTGAACTCATCAACGTTCCTCTCCACGGAAATCTTTAGTAAAAGGCGAAAGATTTATGCGTGAATGAAGAGAAACCTGAGCTATACGGGGAGTAGGACCAGGCCTCTGAAACACTTCTGGAAGTCTAGAAGACTGGCCTAGGGTGAGGTGGCTTGCGCCGGCCTCGTGCACCTTGATTGCTAAACAGGCAGAGCTGAAGCTATAGGTGTAGGATTTGTTTACATTTAGCAATGGGCTATAGTTTGTATTAAAACCTGTTATGCTCCCTCCTTTCTCACTAAGCACAGATGAAACATTTGCAAATTACATGTTTTTTTTTTTTTTTTTTTTTTTTTTTTTTTTTTAAGTACCATAAGGCACTTTGCTCTTTTTCTTCTGTGGGAGCTATAAAAGATGTCAGGCTGGAGGTGGGGTGCTCAAGTCACCTTACACTGAGCCAGATTACTAGTTCCCAATCACTTATAGAGACAGCCATTACCCACCCACTCAGTCAGTGTTTAAGCCATCCTAGAACTGTCTGTGGGGTTGGAGTGGCTTCCCTTACTTCTTTCTAGCCACTCCTATGGTTCTGGTCTTTGTGGTGGCCCCAAAGAAGGAGCCGATATGAACAATGACTAGCCAGAGATGTGGCTGCCCCTCCCCAAAGAAAAAAAAACCCCAGTCTTTTTCTTTCTTTCTTTCTTTCTTTCTTTCTTTGAACCTTTTCAGAAGGTGCACCGTTCCTGGAGGTACTGCAATACCAGGTCGATGCGTGGAGCGGACGGAGCAAGCCCCTCTTCCAGCTCCCTGCTCTAAAAATCCGTTTAATATAGAGTCCTCGAATGGAGGACGTATCAGATATTAAACTGATAAGAACAGATACTACACTTGATCTTAGCCAAAAGGCCGAGAAGCGATAACCTGTTCTTTCCTCTGGCCTGAAGAACACCCCACAGTAAAGTGGTGACTCCAGAATGGTAGCCAGACTCCACCCCCAACAGATACCTGTCAATCTCTTTTGTCAGACACATATACATGTTAGGCAGACTCCACCCCTAACAGATAGCTGTCAATCTTTTTTTTGCCAGACACAGGTACAGCTTTGCTACAGCAAAGCCCACAAAAATAAGTTGAACTCATCAACGTTCCTCTCCACGGAAATCTTTAGTAAAAGGCGAAAGATTTATGCGTGAATGAAGAGAAACCTGAGCTATACGGGGAGTAGGACCAGGCCTCTGAAACACTTCTGGAAGTCTAGAAGACTGGCCTAGGGTGAGGTGGCTTGCGCCGGCCTCGTGCACCTTGATTGCTAAACAGGCAGAGCTGAAGCTATAGGTGTAGGATTTGTTTACATTTAGCAATGGGCTATAGTTTGTATTAAAACCTGTTATGCTCCCTCCTTTCTCACTAAGCACAGATGAAACATTTGCAAATTACATGTTTTTTTTTTTTTTTTTTTTTTTTTTTTTTTTTTAAGTACCATAAGGCACTTTGCTCTTTTTCTTCTGTGGGAGCTATAAAAGATGTCAGGCTGGAGGTGGGGTGCTCAAGTCACCTTACACTGAGCCAGATTACTAGTTCCCAATCACTTATAGAGACAGCCATTACCCACCCACTCAGTCAGTGTTTAAGCCATCCTAGAACTGTCTGTGGGGTTGGAGTGGCTTCCCTTACTTCTTTCTAGCCACTCCTATGGTTCTGGTCTTTGTGGTGGCCCCAAAGAAGGAGCCGATATGAACAATGACTAGCCAGAGATGTGGCTGCCCCTCCCCAAAGAAAAAAAAACCCCAGTCTTTTTCTTTCTTTCTTTCTTTCTTTCTTTCTTTGAACCTTTTCAGAAGGTGCACCGTTCCTGGAGGTACTGCAATACCAGGTCGATGCGTGGAGCGGACGGAGCAAGCCCCTCTTCCAGCTCCCTGCTCTAAAAATCCGTTTAATATAGAGTCCTCGAATGGAGGACGTATCAGATATTAAACTGATAAGAACAGATACTACACTTGATCTTAGCCAAAAGGCCGAGAAGCGATAACCTGTTCTTTCCTCTGGCCTGAAGAACACCCCACAGTAAAGCGGTGACTCCAGAATGGTAGCCAGACTCCACCCCCAACAGATACCTGTCAATCTCTTTTGTCAGACACATATACATGTTAGGCAGACTCCACCCCTAACAGATAGCTGTCAATCTTTTTTTTGCCAGACACAGGTACAGCTTTGCTACAGCAAAGCCCACAAAAATAAGTTGAACTCATCAACGTTCCTCTCCACGGAAATCTTTAGTAAAAGGCGAAAGATTTATGCGTGAATGAAGAGAAACCTGAGCTATACGGGGAGTAGGACCAGGCCTCTGAAACACTTCTGGAAGTCTAGAAGACTGGCCTAGGGTGAGGTGGCTTGCGCCGGCCTCGTGCACCTTGATTGCTAAACAGGCAGAGCTGAAGCTATAGGTGTAGGATTTGTTTACATTTAGCAATGGGCTATAGTTTGTATTAAAACCTGTTATGCTCCCTCCTTTCTCACTAAGCACAGATGAAACATTTGCAAATTACATGTTTTTTTTTTTTTTTTTTTTTTTTTTTTTTTTTTAAGTACCATAAGGCACTTTGCTCTTTTTCTTCTGTGGGAGCTATAAAAGATGTCAGGCTGGAGGTGGGGTGCTCAAGTCACCTTACACTGAGCCAGATTACTAGTTCCCAATCACTTATAGAGACAGCCATTACCCACCCACTCAGTCAGTGTTTAAGCCATCCTAGAACTGTCTGTGGGGTTGGAGTGGCTTCCCTTACTTCTTTCTAGCCACTCCTATGGTTCTGGTCTTTGTGGTGGCCCCAAAGAAGGAGCCGATATGAACAATGACTAGCCAGAGATGTGGCTGCCCCTCCCCAAAGAAAAAAAAACCCCAGTCTTTTTCTTTCTTTCTTTCTTTCTTTCTTTCTTTGAACCTTTTCAGAAGGTGCACCGTTCCTGGAGGTACTGCAATACCAGGTCGATGCGTGGAGCGGACGGAGCAAGCCCCTCTTCCAGCTCCCTGCTCTAAAAATCCGTTTAATATAGAGTCCTCGAATGGAGGACGTATCAGATATTAAACTGATAAGAACAGATACTACACTTGATCTTAGCCAAAAGGCCGAGAAGCGATAACCTGTTCTTTCCTCTGGCCTGAAGAACACCCCACAGTAAAGCGGTGACTCCAGAATGGTAGCCAGACTCCACCCCCAACAGATACCTGTCAATCTCTTTTGTCAGACACATATACATGTTAGGCAGACTCCACCCCTAACAGATAGCTGTCAATCTTTTTTTTGCCAGACACAGGTACAGCTTTGCTACAGCAAAGCCCACAAAAATAAGTTGAACTCATCAACGTTCCTCTCCACGGAAATCTTTAGTAAAAGGCGAAAGATTTATGCGTGAATGAAGAGAAACCTGAGCTATACGGGGAGTAGGACCAGGCCTCCGAAACACTTCTGGAAGTCTAGAAGACTGGCCTAGGGTGAGGTGGCTTGCGCCGGCCTCGTGCACCTTGATTGCTAAACAGGCAGAGCTGAAGCTATAGGTGTAGGATTTGTTTACATTTAGCAATGGGCTATAGTTTGTATTAAAACCTGTTATGCTCCCTCCTTTCTCACTAAGCACAGATGAAACATTTGCAAATTACATGTTTTTTTTTTTTTTTTTTTTTTTTTTTTTTTTTTTAAGTACCATAAGGCACTTTGCTCTTTTTCTTCTGTGGGAGCTATAAAAGATGTCAGGCTGGAGGTGGGGTGCTCAAGTCACCTTACACTGAGCCAGATTACTAGTTCCCAATCACTTATAGAGACAGCCATTACCCACCCACTCAGTCAGTGTTTAAGCCATCCTAGAACTGTCTGTGGGGTTGGAGTGGCTTCCCTTACTTCTTTCTAGCCACTCCTATGGTTCTGGTCTTTGTGGTGGCCCCAAAGAAGGAGCCGATATGAACAATGACTAGCCAGAGATGTGGCTGCCCCTCCCCAAAGAAAAAAAAACCCCAGTCTTTTTCTTTCTTTCTTTCTTTCTTTCTTTCTTTGAACCTTTTCAGAAGGTGCACCGTTCCTGGAGGTACTGCAATACCAGGTCGATGCGTGGAGCGGACGGAGCAAGCCCCTCTTCCAGCTCCCTGCTCTAAAAATCCGTTTAATATAGAGTCCTCGAATGGAGGACGTATCAGATATTAAACTGATAAGAACAGATACTACACTTGATCTTAGCCAAAAGGCCGAGAAGCGATAACCTGTTCTTTCCTCTGGCCTGAAGAACACCCCACAGTAAAGCGGTGACTCCAGAATGGTAGCCAGACTCCACCCCCAACAGATACCTGTCAATCTCTTTTGTCAGACACATATACATGTTAGGCAGACTCCACCCCTAACAGATAGCTGTCAATCTTTTTTTTGCCAGACACAGGTACAGCTTTGCTACAGCAAAGCCCACAAAAATAAGTTGAACTCATCAACGTTCCTCTCCACGGAAATCTTTAGTAAAAGGCGAAAGATTTATGCGTGAATGAAGAGAAACCTGAGCTATACGGGGAGTAGGACCAGGCCTCTGAAACACTTCTGGAAGTCTAGAAGACTGGCCTAGGGTGAGGTGGCTTGCGCCGGCCTCGTGCACCTTGATTGCTAAACAGGCAGAGCTGAAGCTATAGGTGTAGGATTTGTTTACATTTAGCAATGGGCTATAGTTTGTATTAAAACCTGTTATGCTCCCTCCTTTCTCACTAAGCACAGATGAAACATTTGCAAATTACATGTTTTTTTTTTTTTTTTTTTTTTTTTTTTTTTTTTAAGTACCATAAGGCACTTTGCTCTTTTTCTTCTGTGGGAGCTATAAAAGATGTCAGGCTGGAGGTGGGGTGCTCAAGTCACCTTACACTGAGCCAGATTACTAGTTCCCAATCACTTATAGAGACAGCCATTACCCACCCACTCAGTCAGTGTTTAAGCCATCCTAGAACTGTCTGTGGGGTTGGAGTGGCTTCCCTTACTTCTTTCTAGCCACTCCTATGGTTCTGGTCTTTGTGGTGGCCCCAAAGAAGGAGCCGATATGAACAATGACTAGCCAGAGATGTGGCTGCCCCTCCCCAAAGAAAAAAAAACCCCAGTCTTTTTCTTTCTTTCTTTCTTTCTTTCTTTCTTTGAACCTTTTCAGAAGGTGCACCGTTCCTGGAGGTACTGCAATACCAGGTCGATGCGTGGAGCGGACGGAGCAAGCCCCTCTTCCAGCTCCCTGCTCTAAAAATCCGTTTAATATAGAGTCCTCGAATGGAGGACGTATCAGATATTAAACTGATAAGAACAGATACTACACTTGATCTTAGCCAAAAGGCCGAGAAGCGATAACCTGTTCTTTCCTCTGGCCTGAAGAACACCCCACAGTAAAGCGGTGACTCCAGAATGGTAGCCAGACTCCACCCCCAACAGATACCTGTCAATCTCTTTTGTCAGACACATATACATGTTAGGCAGACTCCACCCCTAACAGATAGCTGTCAATCTTTTTTTTGCCAGACACAGGTACAGCTTTGCTACAGCAAAGCCCACAAAAATAAGTTGAACTCATCAACGTTCCTCTCCACGGAAATCTTTAGTAAAAGGCGAAAGATTTATGCGTGAATGAAGAGAAACCTGAGCTATACGGGGAGTAGGACCAGGCCTCTGAAACACTTCTGGAAGTCTAGAAGACTGGCCTAGGGTGAGGTGGCTTGCGCCGGCCTCGTGCACCTTGATTGCTAAACAGGCAGAGCTGAAGCTATAGGTGTAGGATTTGTTTACATTTAGCAATGGGCTATAGTTTGTATTAAAACCTGTTATGCTCCCTCCTTTCTCACTAAGCACAGATGAAACATTTGCAAATTACATGTTTTTTTTTTTTTTTTTTTTTTTTTTTTTTTTTTTAAGTACCATAAGGCACTTTGCTCTTTTTCTTCTGTGGGAGCTATAAAAGATGTCAGGCTGGAGGTGGGGTGCTCAAGTCACCTTACACTGAGCCAGATTACTAGTTCCCAATCACTTATAGAGACAGCCATTACCCACCCACTCAGTCAGTGTTTAAGCCATCCTAGAACTGTCTGTGGGGTTGGAGTGGCTTCCCTTACTTCTTTCTAGCCACTCCTATGGTTCTGGTCTTTGTGGTGGCCCCAAAGAAGGAGCCGATATGAACAATGACTAGCCAGAGATGTGGCTGCCCCTCCCCAAAGAAAAAAAAACCCCAGTCTTTTTCTTTCTTTCTTTCTTTCTTTCTTTCTTTGAACCTTTTCAGAAGGTGCACCGTTCCTGGAGGTACTGCAATACCAGGTCGATGCGTGGAGCGGACGGAGCAAGCCCCTCTTCCAGCTCCCTGCTCTAAAAATCCGTTTAATATAGAGTCCTCGAATGGAGGACGTATCAGATATTAAACTGATAAGAACAGATACTACACTTGATCTTAGCCAAAAGGCCGAGAAGCGATAACCTGTTCTTTCCTCTGGCCTGAAGAACACCCCACAGTAAAGCGGTGACTCCAGAATGGTAGCCAGACTCCACCCCCAACAGATACCTGTCAATCTCTTTTGTCAGACACATATACATGTTAGGCAGACTCCACCCCTAACAGATAGCTGTCAATCTTTTTTTTGCCAGACACAGGTACAGCTTTGCTACAGCAAAGCCCACAAAAATAAGTTGAACTCATCAACGTTCCTCTCCACGGAAATCTTTAGTAAAAGGCGAAAGATTTATGCGTGAATGAAGAGAAACCTGAGCTATACGGGGAGTAGGACCAGGCCTCTGAAACACTTCTGGAAGTCTAGAAGACTGGCCTAGGGTGAGGTGGCTTGCGCCGGCCTCGTGCACCTTGATTGCTAAACAGGCAGAGCTGAAGCTATAGGTGTAGGATTTGTTTACATTTAGCAATGGGCTATAGTTTGTATTAAAACCTGTTATGCTCCCTCCTTTCTCACTAAGCACAGATGAAACATTTGCAAATTACATGTTTTTTTTTTTTTTTTTTTTTTTTTTTTTTTTTTTAAGTACCATAAGGCACTTTGCTCTTTTTCTTCTGTGGGAGCTATAAAAGATGTCAGGCTGGAGGTGGGGTGCTCAAGTCACCTTACACTGAGCCAGATTACTAGTTCCCAATCACTTATAGAGACAGCCATTACCCACCCACTCAGTCAGTGTTTAAGCCATCCTAGAACTGTCTGTGGGGTTGGAGTGGCTTCCCTTACTTCTTTCTAGCCACTCCTATGGTTCTGGTCTTTGTGGTGGCCCCAAAGAAGGAGCCGATATGAACAATGACTAGCCAGAGATGTGGCTGCCCCTCCCCAAAGAAAAAAAAACCCCAGTCTTTTTCTTTCTTTCTTTCTTTCTTTCTTTCTTTGAACCTTTTCAGAAGGTGCACCGTTCCTGGAGGTACTGCAATACCAGGTCGATGCGTGGAGCGGACGGAGCAAGCCCCTCTTCCAGCTCCCTGCTCTAAAAATCCGTTTAATATAGAGTCCTCGAATGGAGGACGTATCAGATATTAAACTGATAAGAACAGATACTACACTTGATCTTAGCCAAAAGGCCGAGAAGCGATAACCTGTTCTTTCCTCTGGCCTGAAGAACACCCCACAGTAAAGCGGTGACTCCAGAATGGTAGCCAGACTCCACCCCCAACAGATACCTGTCAATCTCTTTTGTCAGACACATATACATGTTAGGCAGACTCCACCCCTAACAGATAGCTGTCAATCTTTTTTTTGCCAGACACAGGTACAGCTTTGCTACAGCAAAGCCCACAAAAATAAGTTGAACTCATCAACGTTCCTCTCCACGGAAATCTTTAGTAAAAGGCGAAAGATTTATGCGTGAATGAAGAGAAACCTGAGCTATACGGGGAGTAGGACCAGGCCTCTGAAACACTTCTGGAAGTCTAGAAGACTGGCCTAGGGTGAGGTGGCTTGCGCCGGCCTCGTGCACCTTGATTGCTAAACAGGCAGAGCTGAAGCTATAGGTGTAGGATTTGTTTACATTTAGCAATGGGCTATAGTTTGTATTAAAACCTGTTATGCTCCCTCCTTTCTCACTAAGCACAGATGAAACATTTGCAAATTACATGTTTTTTTTTTTTTTTTTTTTTTTTTTTTTTTTTTAAGTACCATAAGGCACTTTGCTCTTTTTCTTCTGTGGGAGCTATAAAAGATGTCAGGCTGGAGGTGGGGTGCTCAAGTCACCTTACACTGAGCCAGATTACTAGTTCCCAATCACTTATAGAGACAGCCATTACCCACCCACTCAGTCAGTGTTTAAGCCATCCTAGAACTGTCTGTGGGGTTGGAGTGGCTTCCCTTACTTCTTTCTAGCCACTCCTATGGTTCTGGTCTTTGTGGTGGCCCCAAAGAAGGAGCCGATATGAACAATGACTAGCCAGAGATGTGGCTGCCCCTCCCCAAAGAAAAAAAAACCCCAGTCTTTTTCTTTCTTTCTTTCTTTCTTTCTTTCTTTGAACCTTTTCAGAAGGTGCACCGTTCCTGGAGGTACTGCAATACCAGGTCGATGCGTGGAGCGGACGGAGCAAGCCCCTCTTCCAGCTCCCTGCTCTAAAAATCCGTTTAATATAGAGTCCTCGAATGGAGGACGTATCAGATATTAAACTGATAAGAACAGATACTACACTTGATCTTAGCCAAAAGGCCGAGAAGCGATAACCTGTTCTTTCCTCTGGCCTGAAGAACACCCCACAGTAAAGCGGTGACTCCAGAATGGTAGCCAGACTCCACCCCCAACAGATACCTGTCAATCTCTTTTGTCAGACACATATACATGTTAGGCAGACTCCACCCCTAACAGATAGCTGTCAATCTTTTTTTTGCCAGACACAGGTACAGCTTTGCTACAGCAAAGCCCACAAAAATAAGTTGAACTCATCAACGTTCCTCTCCACGGAAATCTTTAGTAAAAGGCGAAAGATTTATGCGTGAATGAAGAGAAACCTGAGCTATACGGGGAGTAGGACCAGGCCTCTGAAACACTTCTGGAAGTCTAGAAGACTGGCCTAGGGTGAGGTGGCTTGCGCCGGCCTCGTGCACCTTGATTGCTAAACAGGCAGAGCTGAAGCTATAGGTGTAGGATTTGTTTACATTTAGCAATGGGCTATAGTTTGTATTAAAACCTGTTATGCTCCCTCCTTTCTCACTAAGCACAGATGAAACATTTGCAAATTACATGTTTTTTTTTTTTTTTTTTTTTTTTTTTTTTTTTTAAGTACCATAAGGCACTTTGCTCTTTTTCTTCTGTGGGAGCTATAAAAGATGTCAGGCTGGAGGTGGGGTGCTCAAGTCACCTTACACTGAGCCAGATTACTAGTTCCCAATCACTTATAGAGACAGCCATTACCCACCCACTCAGTCAGTGTTTAAGCCATCCTAGAACTGTCTGTGGGGTTGGAGTGGCTTCCCTTACTTCTTTCTAGCCACTCCTATGGTTCTGGTCTTTGTGGTGGCCCCAAAGAAGGAGCCGATATGAACAATGACTAGCCAGAGATGTGGCTGCCCCTCCCCAAAGAAAAAAAAACCCCAGTCTTTTTCTTTCTTTCTTTCTTTCTTTCTTTCTTTGAACCTTTTCAGAAGGTGCACCGTTCCTGGAGGTACTGCAATACCAGGTCTATGCGTGGAGCGGACGGAGCAAGCCCCTCTTCCAGCTCCCTGCTCTAAAAATCCGTTTAATATAGAGTCCTCGAATGGAGGACGTATCAGATATTAAACTGATAAGAACAGATACTACACTTGATCTTAGCCAAAAGGCCGAGAAGCGATAACCTGTTCTTTCCTCTGGCCTGAAGAACACCCCACAGTAAAGCGGTGACTCCAGAATGGTAGCCAGACTCCACCCCCAACAGATACCTGTCAATCTCTTTTGTCAGACACATATACATGTTAGGCAGACTCCACCCCTAACAGATAGCTGTCAATCTTTTTTTTGCCAGACACAGGTACAGCTTTGCTACAGCAAAGCCCACAAAAATAAGTTGAACTCATCAACGTTCCTCTCCACGGAAATCTTTAGTAAAAGGCGAAAGATTTATGCGTGAATGAAGAGAAACCTGAGCTATACGGGGAGTAGGACCAGGCCTCTGAAACACTTCTGGAAGTCTAGAAGACTGGCCTAGGGTGAGGTGGCTTGCGCCGGCCTCGTGCACCTTGATTGCTAAACAGGCAGAGCTGAAGCTATAGGTGTAGGATTTGTTTACATTTAGCAATGGGCTATAGTTTGTATTAAAACCTGTTATGCTCCCTCCTTTCTCACTAAGCACAGATGAAACATTTGCAAATTACATGTTTTTTTTTTTTTTTTTTTTTTTTTTTTTTTTTTAAGTACCATAAGGCACTTTGCTCTTTTTCTTCTGTGGGAGCTATAAAAGATGTCAGGCTGGAGGTGGGGTGCTCAAGTCACCTTACACTGAGCCAGATTACTAGTTCCCAATCACTTATAGAGACAGCCATTACCCACCCACTCAGTCAGTGTTTAAGCCATCCTAGAACTGTCTGTGGGGTTGGAGTGGCTTCCCTTACTTCTTTCTAGCCACTCCTATGGTTCTGGTCTTTGTGGTGGCCCCAAAGAAGGAGCCGATATGAACAATGACTAGCCAGAGATGTGGCTGCCCCTCCCCAAAGAAAAAAAAACCCCAGTCTTTTTCTTTCTTTCTTTCTTTCTTTCTTTCTTTGAACCTTTTCAGAAGGTGCACCGTTCCTGGAGGTACTGCAATACCAGGTCTATGCGTGGAGCGGACGGAGCAAGCCCCTCTTCCAGCTCCCTGCTCTAAAAATCCGTTTAATATAGAGTCCTCGAATGGAGGACGTATCAGATATTAAACTGATAAGAACAGATACTACACTTGATCTTAGCCAAAAGGCCGAGAAGCGATAACCTGTTCTTTCCTCTGGCCTGAAGAACACCCCACAGTAAAGCGGTGACTCCAGAATGGTAGCCAGACTCCACCCCCAACAGATACCTGTCAATCTCTTTTGTCAGACACATATACATGTTAGGCAGACTCCACCCCTAACAGATAGCTGTCAATCTTTTTTTTGCCAGACACAGGTACAGCTTTGCTACAGCAAAGCCCACAAAAATAAGTTGAACTCATCAACGTTCCTCTCCACGGAAATCTTTAGTAAAAGGCGAAAGATTTATGCGTGAATGAAGAGAAACCTGAGCTATACGGGGAGTAGGACCAGGCCTCCGAAACACTTCTGGAAGTCTAGAAGACTGGCCTAGGGTGAGGTGGCTTGCGCCGGCCTCGTGCACCTTGATTGCTAAACAGGCAGAGCTGAAGCTATAGGTGTAGGATTTGTTTACATTTAGCAATGGGCTATAGTTTGTATTAAAACCTGTTATGCTCCCTCCTTTCTCACTAAGCACAGATGAAACATTTGCAAATTACATGTTTTTTTTTTTTTTTTTTTTTTTTTTTTTTTTTAAGTACCATAAGGCACTTTGCTCTTTTTCTTCTGTGGGAGCTATAAAAGATGTCAGGCTGGAGGTGGGGTGCTCAAGTCACCTTACACTGAGCCAGATTACTAGTTCCCAATCACTTATAGAGACAGCCATTACCCACCCACTCAGTCAGTGTTTAAGCCATCCTAGAACTGTCTGTGGGGTTGGAGTGGCTTCCCTTACTTCTTTCTAGCCACTCCTATGGTTCTGGTCTTTGTGGTGGCCCCAAAGAAGGAGCCGATATGAACAATGACTAGCCAGAGATGTGGCTGCCCCTCCCCAAAGAAAAAAAAACCCCAGTCTTTTTCTTTCTTTCTTTCTTTCTTTCTTTCTTTGAACCTTTCAGAAGGTGCACCGTTCCTGGAGGTACTGCAATACCAGGTCGATGCGTGGAGCGGACGGAGCAAGCCCCTCTTCCAGCTCCCTGCTCTAAAAATCCGTTTAATATAGAGTCCTCGAATGGAGGACGTATCAGATATTAAACTGATAAGAACAGATACTACACTTGATCTTAGCCAAAAGGCCGAGAAGCGATAACCTGTTCTTTCCTCTGGCCTGAAGAACACCCCACAGTAAAGCGGTGACTCCAGAATGGTAGCCAGACTCCACCCCCAACAGATACCTGTCAATCTCTTTTGTCAGACACATATACATGTTAGGCAGACTCCACCCCTAACAGATAGCTGTCAATCTTTTTTTTGCCAGACACAGGTACAGCTTTGCTACAGCAAAGCCCACAAAAATAAGTTGAACTCATCAACGTTCCTCTCCACGGAAATCTTTAGTAAAAGGCGAAAGATTTATGCGTGAATGAAGAGAAACCTGAGCTATACGGGGAGTAGGACCAGGCCTCCGAAACACTTCTGGAAGTCTAGAAGACTGGCCTAGGGTGAGGTGGCTTGCGCCGGCCTCGTGCACCTTGATTGCTAAACAGGCAGAGCTGAAGCTATAGGTGTAGGATTTGTTTACATTTAGCAATGGGCTATAGTTTGTATTAAAACCTGTTATGCTCCCTCCTTTCTCACTAAGCACAGATGAAACATTTGCAAATTACATGTTTTTTTTTTTTTTTTTTTTTTTTTTTTTTTTTTAAGTACCATAAGGCACTTTGCTCTTTTTCTTCTGTGGGAGCTATAAAAGATGTCAGGCTGGAGGTGGGGTGCTCAAGTCACCTTACACTGAGCCAGATTACTAGTTCCCAATCACTTATAGAGACAGCCATTACCCACCCACTCAGTCAGTGTTTAAGCCATCCTAGAACTGTCTGTGGGGTTGGAGTGGCTTCCCTTACTTCTTTCTAGCCACTCCTATGGTTCTGGTCTTTGTGGTGGCCCCAAAGAAGGAGCCGATATGAACAATGACTAGCCAGAGATGTGGCTGCCCCTCCCCAAAGAAAAAAAAACCCCAGTCTTTTTCTTTCTTTCTTTCTTTCTTTCTTTCTTTGAACCTTTTCAGAAGGTGCACCGTTCCTGGAGGTACTGCAATACCAGGTCGATGCGTGGAGCGGACGGAGCAAGCCCCTCTTCCAGCTCCCTGCTCTAAAAATCCGTTTAATATAGAGTCCTCGAATGGAGGACGTATCAGATATTAAACTGATAAGAACAGATACTACACTTGATCTTAGCCAAAAGGCCGAGAAGCGATAACCTGTTCTTTCCTCTGGCCTGAAGA
>NC_069727.1:20224836-20260447 GCF_027358585.1 Pangasianodon hypophthalmus | reverse complement strand
GGAGCATAACAGGTTTTAATACAAACTATAGCCCATTGCTAAATGTAAACAAATCCTACACCTATAGCTTCAGCTCTGCCTGTTTAGCAATCAAGGTGCACGAGGCCGGCGCAAGCCACCTCACCCTAGGCCAGTCTTCTAGACTTCCAGAAGTGTTTCAGAGGCCTGGTCCTACTCCCCGTATAGCTCAGGTTTCTCTTCATTCACGCATAAATCTTTCGCCTTTTACTAAAGATTTCCGTGGAGAGGAACGTTGATGAGTTCAACTTATTTTTGTGGGCTTTGCTGTAGCAAAGCTGTACCTGTGTCTGGCAAAAAAAAGATTGACAGCTATCTGTTAGGGGTGGAGTCTGCCTAACATGTATATGTGTCTGACAAAAGAGATTGACAGGTATCTGTTGGGGGTGGAGTCTGGCTACCATTCTGGAGTCACCGCTTTACTGTGGGGTGTTCTTCAGGCCAGAGGAAAGAACAGGTTATCGCTTCTCGGCCTTTTGGCTAAGATCAAATGGCGGGAGTCGATGCTCATGGGCCGGTCCGAGTGACGCGGTTGAAAAATTCAGTAAGGATTGAGTTGCAGCAGGATGCAACCCAAGCAGAGAAGTCTCGCTTTAATGTGGAGCATTTTGTCAAGGAGATATTACAGCATGTTGCGAAACAGCAGACCACTTCTGTTCTGTGCCTGCAGGACTTTGCTCACTCTGGATTTATGGATGTGACCTTTGGGGATATGCCTTCTTGTTTGGATTTTGTGGCTACCTGGGGGAAGAATCAGCAACATCCTTCTCTGCTAGGTTTAAAGGTAAGGGCTCTTTACCTTTGGGAGGATGTACCTTTGACTGTGCATATGTATAACCCTTTTGTGGAAGAGGATGACATCAGACATTTTCTCCGGAGGTTTTGTTTGAAGGTGGAGGGGGGACAAAAAATCTGCAACGCTTTTGGGATTTGGACTGGAAAACGAAAATATCAGGTGCGCTTTCGGCCGGATCCGGCAGCTCCCGGTGGAGTTGTGCAGCCTCCGGGGTCTTTCGCCATCGGGCCCCATAGAGGTTTCCTCCATTACCCTGGGCAGCCAGTGACCTGCAGGAAATGTGGGGCGGTCGGGCACACAAAATCCTCTTGTAAGAGCAGCAATTGCCGTTTTTGCGGTTCACAAGAGCATGTGTCGGCAGGGTGCAATGCCCCCAAAAAGTGCAGCCTGTGTGGAGGGGAAGACCACCTCTACAGAAACTGCTCTTTGAGAAAGAGAACTTTTGCTGACCTCTTCTTCTTTGACGACTTGAAGGGGAAAGGTGAGGAAGGTTCGGACACAAAGCTGGGGAAGATTGCCTCAGAAGCGGGAGGGAGTCGAAAGTCAGCCTGGATAGGAAAAGTGGATGAAAAAAAACGGTCAATTTCCCAAGATGGCTCTCCAACCTTGATTGAAGAAAGCCATGCAGAAAAGGCGGGAAACCAGTTGGAACAGAACAAAGAAGAGAAAAAAGTGGAGGAAGGAGGAAGGCAAAAGCAGGGGGCACCAGAGAGCAACGAGAGGAATGGAGAGGAAGGTGGGGAAACGGTGGAGGAAGGAGGGGTTGGGGCTCCCTCTGCTGTGGCAGGGGTGCCTGTGCGGGATCCTTCTGCCCATGTGGACCTGCACAAAGATGGTTCTCAGGTACAGTTTGAGGAGCTGGGTGAAGTGGGGGAGCAGATGGAGTGGGGCAACGGCCCTTTTGACGGCTCAGCGGAGCCGCCAGAATGGGTAACGGTTCCGGGGAAGCGGCCTTTCCCCAGGGAGGAGTTGGAGGTGGAGCCAGTGAGGAGAACCCGCCTTGCGACAGCAAATCGCTATGAGCTCCTCGAAGGTGTGGAGGAAATGGAGGACTGTGGGTTTTCCTCACCGGAGGCGCTGCCCCTATCTCCCCCTTCCCCCTTTCTAGGATGGGATGAGGAGGGGCTCAGGGTAACTATTGGGATGGGGAGGGACGCTAGAGGGAGGGGTAAGTTGCCCCCAAGGGAATAAGATATAAAAGTTTCTTTTGTTTTGGTTGTCATTTGTAAGGCTGTCTATGAAGATTTGTACTTTAAATGTGAGGGGGCTGAGGAACCCCATAAAGAGGAGAGGTTTTTTTTCTGTCCTTAAACTATGTGTCTTTTGATGTATTGTTTTTACAAGAATGTCACCTGAAAGACAAGGGGGATGTAGATGTTTTTAAAAAAGACTGGGGGAAAGGGGTTTCTGAGTGGGGGGTGGGGAATGTGAAGGAAGGCGGAGTGGGTATTTTGTTTAAGGGTTGGGATGTTATAGTGGAAGCTTCGGTGTGCATGGTGCCGGGGAGGGTTCTGTGTGTCGACTGCAGATGGCGGGGGGTCCCCCTTAGACTGATAAATGTCTATGCGCCTTGTGCTGGGGGGGGGAGGGGGGAGTTCTTCGGGGCCTTGGAGCACGTCTGTTTTACCAACAGACTGGTGCTCCTGGGTGGTGATTTCAATGTCTCCCTGGATAAAGCGGAGGTAACAGAGGGGAGTTTGGAGTTGCAGACCCTTTGCAGAGCATTCCATTTGGTAGATGCCAGCAAAGTGGCAGGGTCAAGTGTGCCAAGCTTCACATGGAGTAATTCCCGTGGAGCTCAGTCCAGGCTGGACTACCTGTTTTTCCCCAGAGGACAGGAGGCGAAAGATTATGTAAATAGACCTATATGGGCCTCGGACCACAACATGATTGGAGTTTCTGTGGCACTAAGTGGGCAGAGCAGAGGCCAGAATTATTGGCGGCTCAATATAGGCCTGCTGCAGGATGATGCCTTTTGCGAGTCGTACCGCACTGCCTTTAAAGGCTGGCAGGCCATGAGGGTGGGGTGGCCCACTTGGGGTGACTGGTGGGAGGGTGTGAAGGAGCGCACAGGGGCTTTTTGTAGCGAATGGGCAAGGAGGAAAGCCCGGAGTGAGCGAGAAGAGATCCAAGCTGCCTCGGAGGAGTTGCAGGTCCTGGGATCAAAACTTGCGTCCGGGGAGTCTAAGGATTGGGATGGGTTTGCAGAGCGGAAAGCTCAAATCTATTGTTTTTTCGAGAAACGGGCCAAAGCCTTTGCTGTATTGGCTGGGGCGCGTGAGATGGTGGATGGGGAGCGCCCGTCCAGGTATTTTTTCCAGGCAGTACGGGCAAGGCAGAAAAAGTCTCGAATTGAAAGCTTGCGGTATAGAGGGAGGGTAGTGGGGACCATCACAGAAATGTTGGAGGCAGCTGTGGACTTCTATGAGGCTCTCTTTTGCAAAAGGGGCCAGGAAGGGGAAGAGCGAGATAGCTTGATACGAGGCCTCACAGCCAAGCTACCTGAAGAAGAGTGTGGGAGTCTGGAAGCAGACCTGTCCCTCAGAGAAATCGAGGAAGCCATGCGGTCACTGAAGCGCGGTTCTGCGCCAGGACTGGATGGTCTGCCGGTGGAGTTTTACTCTACTTTCTGGGATTTGGTTGGGCCGGGTTTGCGGTCTGTATATCTAGAGCGGATAGAGCAGGGTTTTCTCACCCCCTCTATGAGGATGGGCTGTATCTCCCTGCTGTACAAGAAAGGCGAGCGGTCAGATCTAGCCAATTGGCGCCCGATAACGCTTCTAACGGTGGACTATAAAATCTTGGCTAAGGTCATCACTTTGAGGTTGGGGAAAGTGATGAGGTTTGTCATCCACCCTGACCAAACATGTGGTGTGCAGGGCCGGTCGTGTGCCCTGAACTTATGTTTAGTTCGAGATGTGATCAGCAAGGCAAGTGAGCAAAGAGTCCCCTTAGCTTTGCTGAGTCTTGACCAGGAGAAGGCCTTTGATCGGGTGAGCCATTCTTTCCTTTTTGCAGTGCTCAAAAGGTTGAATTTTGGGCCAAGGTTTACAGGCATGGTAAAGCTTCTTTATGAAAATGTTGCCAGCAGGGTCTGCGTCAATGGCTTCTTGTCAAGGCCAGTGCAGCAGGCAGGAGGTGTGCGACAGGGGTGCCCACTCTCCCCACTGTTATATGTGCTGGCGATTGAGCCGCTAGCTGCCAGCCTACGAGTAGATAAAAGACTGGCGGGTTTTCATGTTCCAGGAGGGGATGGACGCAGAGCTTTGGTCTCACTTTACGCGGATGATCTGACACTCTTCATAACAGATGAGGAGGATTTTCATCGGGTGGACTCCCATTTGGGGTTCTACTGCCGGGCCTCTGGAGCGTCGGTAAATACCGAGAAGTCCATGGTCATGGCATGTGGATCCTGGCGGGGTAGGTCAAGTGTTTTGGGTGGCTACCCAGTATGCGTAGATGGAATAAAGATCTTAGGGGTCAATTTCTTCCATGCGGCTAGCGGTGCCAGGAATTGGGCTAGCTTGCTGAAAAAGGTGCGGCAACGCCTTGACCAATGGGACCCAAGGAGGCTGTCGATTAACGGCCGGGTCCTGGTTGTGAAGACAGACATTCTGACTAGGCTGATCCACGTGGCCCAGGTCTTTCCAATCCCCCTCGCAGGAGGGTCCAGGATAGAAAGGCTGGTTTTTAAGTTTGTTTGGGGAGGGAGAACAGAGCTGGTGCAGAGGGCTCTCATGTACCTGCCAATAAAAAAAGGGGGAAGGGGAATTCCAAACCTCCTCTGGAAAACCATGGCCATGCTGATAGCTTTTCATGCTAAGCTAGTAATCCACCCATCCAGCCATCTTGCCTCATGCTTTGCCAGGTACTGGCTAGGGTTCCCTTTGAGGACCCTGGCACCTCTGGAGCAGTCGAGCCCGTGGACCTTCGAGAGACCGTGGCACTATGAGCGCATGGCACAAGTCTTGAGGCTGAAGCCCGGATGTCTCGAGGGTGGCCTGGTATTAGATCACAGACGCCTTTATGACCTTCTGATGGACAACCATCTGGTCCCTTCCGCCCAGCTCGTTGTAGGCCGGGAGGTCAGTTGGGAGTCCCTCCAACCAGACTACTTGGAGGGGGAGGCAAAAGTTTTGAATTGGCTAGTGGCTTTAGGTCGCCTCCCAGTGAGGGAACGTTTGTATCGTTTCGGGATCGCGAGGACACCCCTGTGTCCCATGGGGTGTGGGCAGGAAGAAACAGTGTTGCATGTGTTTTGGACCTGTCCTTGCACCCAAGCCTTTTGGGGGCTAGTGAAAGAGTGGTGGAGAGAGGGCCCCAACATCTCATTGAATGATAACCTGATAAGGTTCGGGGAAGGTCTGGAAGCCTTAATCCCAGAGCAGCGGGAAATTGTGTGGTCAGTGGTTTCGGAGGGGAAGAGGGCACTTTGGGCATGGAGGGGAAAGTGCCTGCGAGCACAAAAGCCCAGGTTAGAGCCACGCTCCATTTTCTGCAGCTTTCTAGGTCATATGAAGAGTTTAGGGGAAAGGCAGGTGGCCCTGCGAAGGGGTGAAGGGGCTTGCAGGGGCCGTCCGGGGGTCCCCAGGGTGGGGGTGGGGTAGGTCATGTTGTTTTCTTTCTTTCCTTTTTTTTTTTCTTTTCTTCGGATGCATTTGTTTGTTGTTTTTTTTTCAGTGTTTCTGTTATCTGCCGGGGGGGGGGGGGGGGGGGGGGCAGAGTATGGCAGAGTGTTTTTTTTTTTTTTTGTTTGTTTGTTTGTTTGCTTGTTTTTTTGGGGGGGTTTGATACATCTCTAAATGGGGGGATTGATTTGTCATGTTCGTGAGGGTGGGTAATATTTAAGTGTTGTGTTTTGATTGTACAATTATTATTAAGTATGTGTGCTCGAGGAAATGGAACTGTATGTGCCTGTGTTTTATAAATAAAAATAAAAAAAAAAAAAAAAAAAAAAAATCTGTTCTTATCAGTTTAATATCTGATACGTCCTCCATTCGAGGACTCTATATTAAACGGATTTTTAGAGCAGGGAGCTGGAAGAGGGGCTTGCTCCGTCCGCTCCACGCATAGACCTGGTATTGCAGTACCTCCAGGAACGGTGCACCTTCTGAAAAGGTTCAAAGAAAGAAAGAAAGAAAGAAAGAAAGAAAAAGACTGGGGTTTTTTTTTCTTTGGGGAGGGGCAGCCACATCTCTGGCTAGTCATTGTTCATATCGGCTCCTTCTTTGGGGCCACCACAAAGACCAGAACCATAGGAGTGGCTAGAAAGAAGTAAGGGAAGCCACTCCAACCCCACAGACAGTTCTAGGATGGCTTAAACACTGACTGAGTGGGTGGGTAATGGCTGTCTCTATAAGTGATTGGGAACTAGTAATCTGGCTCAGTGTAAGGTGACTTGAGCACCCCACCTCCAGCCTGACATCTTTTATAGCTCCCACAGAAGAAAAAGAGCAAAGTGCCTTATGGTACTTAAAAAAAAAAAAAAAAAAAAAAAAAAAAAAAACATGTAATTTGCAAATGTTTCATCTGTGCTTAGTGAGAAAGGAGGGAGCATAACAGGTTTTAATACAAACTATAGCCCATTGCTAAATGTAAACAAATCCTACACCTATAGCTTCAGCTCTGCCTGTTTAGCAATCAAGGTGCACGAGGCCGGCGCAAGCCACCTCACCCTAGGCCAGTCTTCTAGACTTCCAGAAGTGTTTCAGAGGCCTGGTCCTACTCCCCGTATAGCTCAGGTTTCTCTTCATTCACGCATAAATCTTTCGCCTTTTACTAAAGATTTCCGTGGAGAGGAACGTTGATGAGTTCAACTTATTTTTGTGGGCTTTGCTGTAGCAAAGCTGTACCTGTGTCTGGCAAAAAAAAGATTGACAGCTATCTGTTAGGGGTGGAGTCTGCCTAACATGTATATGTGTCTGACAAAAGAGATTGACAGGTATCTGTTGGGGGTGGAGTCTGGCTACCATTCTGGAGTCACCGCTTTACTGTGGGGTGTTCTTCAGGCCAGAGGAAAGAACAGGTTATCGCTTCTCGGCCTTTTGGCTAAGATCAAGTGTAGTATCTGTTCTTATCAGTTTAATATCTGATACGTCCTCCATTCGAGGACTCTATATTAAACGGATTTTTAGAGCAGGGAGCTGGAAGAGGGGCTTGCTCCGTCCGCTCCACGCATCGACCTGGTATTGCAGTACCTCCAGGAACGGTGCACCTTCTGAAAAGGTTCAAAGAAAGAAAGAAAGAAAGAAAGAAAGAAAAAGACTGGGGTTTTTTTTTCTTTGGGGAGGGGCAGCCACATCTCTGGCTAGTCATTGTTCATATCGGCTCCTTCTTTGGGGCCACCACAAAGACCAGAACCATAGGAGTGGCTAGAAAGAAGTAAGGGAAGCCACTCCAACCCCACAGACAGTTCTAGGATGGCTTAAACACTGACTGAGTGGGTGGGTAATGGCTGTCTCTATAAGTGATTGGGAACTAGTAATCTGGCTCAGTGTAAGGTGACTTGAGCACCCCACCTCCAGCCTGACATCTTTTATAGCTCCCACAGAAGAAAAAGAGCAAAGTGCCTTATGGTACTTAAAAAAAAAAAAAAAAAAAAAAAAAAAAAAAAAAACATGTAATTTGCAAATGTTTCATCTGTGCTTAGTGAGAAAGGAGGGAGCATAACAGGTTTTAATACAAACTATAGCCCATTGCTAAATGTAAACAAATCCTACACCTATAGCTTCAGCTCTGCCTGTTTAGCAATCAAGGTGCACGAGGCCGGCGCAAGCCACCTCACCCTAGGCCAGTCTTCTAGACTTCCAGAAGTGTTTCAGAGGCCTGGTCCTACTCCCCGTATAGCTCAGGTTTCTCTTCATTCACGCATAAATCTTTCGCCTTTTACTAAAGATTTCCGTGGAGAGGAACGTTGATGAGTTCAACTTATTTTTGTGGGCTTTGCTGTAGCAAAGCTGTACCTGTGTCTGGCAAAAAAAAGATTGACAGCTATCTGTTAGGGGTGGAGTCTGCCTAACATGTATATGTGTCTGACAAAAGAGATTGACAGGTATCTGTTGGGGGTGGAGTCTGGCTACCATTCTGGAGTCACCGCTTTACTGTGGGGTGTTCTTCAGGCCAGAGGAAAGAACAGGTTATCGCTTCTCGGCCTTTTGGCTAAGATCAAGTGTAGTATCTGTTCTTATCAGTTTAATATCTGATACGTCCTCCATTCGAGGACTCTATATTAAACGGATTTTTAGAGCAGGGAGCTGGAAGAGGGGCTTGCTCCGTCCGCTCCACGCATAGACCTGGTATTGCAGTACCTCCAGGAACGGTGCACCTTCTGAAAAGGTTCAAAGAAAGAAAGAAAGAAAGAAAGAAAGAAAAAGACTGGGGTTTTTTTTTCTTTGGGGAGGGGCAGCCACATCTCTGGCTAGTCATTGTTCATATCGGCTCCTTCTTTGGGGCCACCACAAAGACCAGAACCATAGGAGTGGCTAGAAAGAAGTAAGGGAAGCCACTCCAACCCCACAGACAGTTCTAGGATGGCTTAAACACTGACTGAGTGGGTGGGTAATGGCTGTCTCTATAAGTGATTGGGAACTAGTAATCTGGCTCAGTGTAAGGTGACTTGAGCACCCCACCTCCAGCCTGACATCTTTTATAGCTCCCACAGAAGAAAAAGAGCAAAGTGCCTTATGGTACTTAAAAAAAAAAAAAAAAAAAAAAAAAAAAAAACATGTAATTTGCAAATGTTTCATCTGTGCTTAGTGAGAAAGGAGGGAGCATAACAGGTTTTAATACAAACTATAGCCCATTGCTAAATGTAAACAAATCCTACACCTATAGCTTCAGCTCTGCCTGTTTAGCAATCAAGGTGCACGAGGCCGGCGCAAGCCACCTCACCCTAGGCCAGTCTTCTAGACTTCCAGAAGTGTTTCAGAGGCCTGGTCCTACTCCCCGTATAGCTCAGGTTTCTCTTCATTCACGCATAAATCTTTCGCCTTTTACTAAAGATTTCCGTGGAGAGGAACGTTGATGAGTTCAACTTATTTTTGTGGGCTTTGCTGTAGCAAAGCTGTACCTGTGTCTGGCAAAAAAAAGATTGACAGCTATCTGTTAGGGGTGGAGTCTGCCTAACATGTATATGTGTCTGACAAAAGAGATTGACAGGTATCTGTTGGGGGTGGAGTCTGGCTACCATTCTGGAGTCACCGCTTTACTGTGGGGTGTTCTTCAGGCCAGAGGAAAGAACAGGTTATCGCTTCTCGGCCTTTTGGCTAAGATCAAGTGTAGTATCTGTTCTTATCAGTTTAATATCTGATACGTCCTCCATTCGAGGACTCTATATTAAACGGATTTTTAGAGCAGGGAGCTGGAAGAGGGGCTTGCTCCGTCCGCTCCACGCATCGACCTGGTATTGCAGTACCTCCAGGAACGGTGCACCTTCTGAAAAGGTTCAAAGAAAGAAAGAAAGAAAGAAAGAAAGAAAAAGACTGGGGTTTTTTTTTCTTTGGGGAGGGGCAGCCACATCTCTGGCTAGTCATTGTTCATATCGGCTCCTTCTTTGGGGCCACCACAAAGACCAGAACCATAGGAGTGGCTAGAAAGAAGTAAGGGAAGCCACTCCAACCCCACAGACAGTTCTAGGATGGCTTAAACACTGACTGAGTGGGTGGGTAATGGCTGTCTCTATAAGTGATTGGGAACTAGTAATCTGGCTCAGTGTAAGGTGACTTGAGCACCCCACCTCCAGCCTGACATCTTTTATAGCTCCCACAGAAGAAAAAGAGCAAAGTGCCTTATGGTACTTAAAAAAAAAAAAAAAAAAACAAAAAAAAAAAAAACATGTAATTTGCAAATGTTTCATCTGTGCTTAGTGAGAAAGGAGGGAGCATAACAGGTTTTAATACAAACTATAGCCCATTGCTAAATGTAAACAAATCCTACACCTATAGCTTCAGCTCTGCCTGTTTAGCAATCAAGGTGCACGAGGCCGGCGCAAGCCACCTCACCCTAGGCCAGTCTTCTAGACTTCCAGAAGTGTTTCAGAGGCCTGGTCCTACTCCCCGTATAGCTCAGGTTTCTCTTCATTCACGCATAAATCTTTCGCCTTTTACTAAAGATTTCCGTGGAGAGGAACGTTGATGAGTTCAACTTATTTTTGTGGGCTTTGCTGTAGCAAAGCTGTACCTGTGTCTGGCAAAAAAAAGATTGACAGCTATCTGTTAGGGGTGGAGTCTGCCTAACATGTATATGTGTCTGACAAAAGAGATTGACAGGTATCTGTTGGGGGTGGAGTCTGGCTACCATTCTGGAGTCACCGCTTTACTGTGGGGTGTTCTTCAGGCCAGAGGAAAGAACAGGTTATCGCTTCTCGGCCTTTTGGCTAAGATCAAGTGTAGTATCTGTTCTTATCAGTTTAATATCTGATACGTCCTCCATTCGAGGACTCTATATTAAACGGATTTTTAGAGCAGGGAGCTGGAAGAGGGGCTTGCTCCGTCCGCTCCACGCATCGACCTGGTATTGCAGTACCTCCAGGAACGGTGCACCTTCTGAAAAGGTTCAAAGAAAGAAAGAAAGAAAGAAAGAAAGAAAAAGACTGGGGTTTTTTTTTCTTTGGGGAGGGGCAGCCACATCTCTGGCTAGTCATTGTTCATATCGGCTCCTTCTTTGGGGCCACCACAAAGACCAGAACCATAGGAGTGGCTAGAAAGAAGTAAGGGAAGCCACTCCAACCCCACAGACAGTTCTAGGATGGCTTAAACACTGACTGAGTGGGTGGGTAATGGCTGTCTCTATAAGTGATTGGGAACTAGTAATCTGGCTCAGTGTAAGGTGACTTGAGCACCCCACCTCCAGCCTGACATCTTTTATAGCTCCCACAGAAGAAAAAGAGCAAAGTGCCTTATGGTACTTAAAAAAAAAAAAAAAAAAAAAAAAAAAAAAAAAAACATGTAATTTGCAAATGTTTCATCTGTGCTTAGTGAGAAAGGAGGGAGCATAACAGGTTTTAATACAAACTATAGCCCATTGCTAAATGTAAACAAATCCTACACCTATAGCTTCAGCTCTGCCTGTTTAGCAATCAAGGTGCACGAGGCCGGCGCAAGCCACCTCACCCTAGGCCAGTCTTCTAGACTTCCAGAAGTGTTTCAGAGGCCTGGTCCTACTCCCCGTATAGCTCAGGTTTCTCTTCATTCACGCATAAATCTTTCGCCTTTTACTAAAGATTTCCGTGGAGAGGAACGTTGATGAGTTCAACTTATTTTTGTGGGCTTTGCTGTAGCAAAGCTGTACCTGTGTCTGGCAAAAAAAAGATTGACAGCTATCTGTTAGGGGTGGAGTCTGCCTAACATGTATATGTGTCTGACAAAAGAGATTGACAGGTATCTGTTGGGGGTGGAGTCTGGCTACCATTCTGGAGTCACCGCTTTACTGTGGGGTGTTCTTCAGGCCAGAGGAAAGAACAGGTTATCGCTTCTCGGCCTTTTGGCTAAGATCAAGTGTAGTATCTGTTCTTATCAGTTTAATATCTGATACGTCCTCCATTCGAGGACTCTATATTAAACGGATTTTTAGAGCAGGGAGCTGGAAGAGGGGCTTGCTCCGTCCGCTCCACGCATAGACCTGGTATTGCAGTACCTCCAGGAACGGTGCACCTTCTGAAAAGGTTCAAAGAAAGAAAGAAAGAAAGAAAGAAAGAAAAAGACTGGGGTTTTTTTTTCTTTGGGGAGGGGCAGCCACATCTCTGGCTAGTCATTGTTCATATCGGCTCCTTCTTTGGGGCCACCACAAAGACCAGAACCATAGGAGTGGCTAGAAAGAAGTAAGGGAAGCCACTCCAACCCCACAGACAGTTCTAGGATGGCTTAAACACTGACTGAGTGGGTGGGTAATGGCTGTCTCTATAAGTGATTGGGAACTAGTAATCTGGCTCAGTGTAAGGTGACTTGAGCACCCCACCTCCAGCCTGACATCTTTTATAGCTCCCACAGAAGAAAAAGAGCAAAGTGCCTTATGGTACTTAAAAAAAAAAAAAAAAAAAAAAAAAAAAAAAACATGTAATTTGCAAATGTTTCATCTGTGCTTAGTGAGAAAGGAGGGAGCATAACAGGTTTTAATACAAACTATAGCCCATTGCTAAATGTAAACAAATCCTACACCTATAGCTTCAGCTCTGCCTGTTTAGCAATCAAGGTGCACGAGGCCGGCGCAAGCCACCTCACCCTAGGCCAGTCTTCTAGACTTCCAGAAGTGTTTCAGAGGCCTGGTCCTACTCCCCGTATAGCTCAGGTTTCTCTTCATTCACGCATAAATCTTTCGCCTTTTACTAAAGATTTCCGTGGAGAGGAACGTTGATGAGTTCAACTTATTTTTGTGGGCTTTGCTGTAGCAAAGCTGTACCTGTGTCTGGCAAAAAAAAGATTGACAGCTATCTGTTAGGGGTGGAGTCTGCCTAACATGTATATGTGTCTGACAAAAGAGATTGACAGGTATCTGTTGGGGGTGGAGTCTGGCTACCATTCTGGAGTCACCGCTTTACTGTGGGGTGTTCTTCAGGCCAGAGGAAAGAACAGGTTATCGCTTCTCGGCCTTTTGGCTAAGATCAAGTGTAGTATCTGTTCTTATCAGTTTAATATCTGATACGTCCTCCATTCGAGGACTCTATATTAAACGGATTTTTAGAGCAGGGAGCTGGAAGAGGGGCTTGCTCCGTCCGCTCCACGCATCGACCTGGTATTGCAGTACCTCCAGGAACGGTGCACCTTCTGAAAAGGTTCAAAGAAAGAAAGAAAGAAAGAAAGAAAGAAAAAGACTGGGGTTTTTTTTTCTTTGGGGAGGGGCAGCCACATCTCTGGCTAGTCATTGTTCATATCGGCTCCTTCTTTGGGGCCACCACAAAGACCAGAACCATAGGAGTGGCTAGAAAGAAGTAAGGGAAGCCACTCCAACCCCACAGACAGTTCTAGGATGGCTTAAACACTGACTGAGTGGGTGGGTAATGGCTGTCTCTATAAGTGATTGGGAACTAGTAATCTGGCTCAGTGTAAGGTGACTTGAGCACCCCACCTCCAGCCTGACATCTTTTATAGCTCCCACAGAAGAAAAAGAGCAAAGTGCCTTATGGTACTTAAAAAAAAAAAAAAAAAAACAAAAAAAAAAAAAACATGTAATTTGCAAATGTTTCATCTGTGCTTAGTGAGAAAGGAGGGAGCATAACAGGTTTTAATACAAACTATAGCCCATTGCTAAATGTAAACAAATCCTACACCTATAGCTTCAGCTCTGCCTGTTTAGCAATCAAGGTGCACGAGGCCGGCGCAAGCCACCTCACCCTAGGCCAGTCTTCTAGACTTCCAGAAGTGTTTCAGAGGCCTGGTCCTACTCCCCGTATAGCTCAGGTTTCTCTTCATTCACGCATAAATCTTTCGCCTTTTACTAAAGATTTCCGTGGAGAGGAACGTTGATGAGTTCAACTTATTTTTGTGGGCTTTGCTGTAGCAAAGCTGTACCTGTGTCTGGCAAAAAAAAGATTGACAGCTATCTGTTAGGGGTGGAGTCTGCCTAACATGTATATGTGTCTGACAAAAGAGATTGACAGGTATCTGTTGGGGGTGGAGTCTGGCTACCATTCTGGAGTCACCGCTTTACTGTGGGGTGTTCTTCAGGCCAGAGGAAAGAACAGGTTATCGCTTCTCGGCCTTTTGGCTAAGATCAAGTGTAGTATCTGTTCTTATCAGTTTAATATCTGATACGTCCTCCATTCGAGGACTCTATATTAAACGGATTTTTAGAGCAGGGAGCTGGAAGAGGGGCTTGCTCCGTCCGCTCCACGCATAGACCTGGTATTGCAGTACCTCCAGGAACGGTGCACCTTCTGAAAAGGTTCAAAGAAAGAAAGAAAGAAAGAAAGAAAGAAAAAGACTGGGGTTTTTTTTTCTTTGGGGAGGGGCAGCCACATCTCTGGCTAGTCATTGTTCATATCGGCTCCTTCTTTGGGGCCACCACAAAGACCAGAACCATAGGAGTGGCTAGAAAGAAGTAAGGGAAGCCACTCCAACCCCACAGACAGTTCTAGGATGGCTTAAACACTGACGACAGTTCTAGGATGGCTTAAACACTGACTGAGTGGGTGGGTAATGGCTGTCTCTATAAGTGATTGGGAACTAGTAATCTGGCTCAGTGTAAGGTGACTTGAGCACCCCACCTCCAGCCTGACATCTTTTATAGCTCCCACAGAAGAAAAAGAGCAAAGTGCCTTATGGTACTTAAAAAAAAAAAAAAAAAAAAAAAAAAAAAAAAACATGTAATTTGCAAATGTTTCATCTGTGCTTAGTGAGAAAGGAGGGAGCATAACAGGTTTTAATACAAACTATAGCCCATTGCTAAATGTAAACAAATCCTACACCTATAGCTTCAGCTCTGCCTGTTTAGCAATCAAGGTGCACGAGGCCGGCGCAAGCCACCTCACCCTAGGCCAGTCTTCTAGACTTCCAGAAGTGTTTCAGAGGCCTGGTCCTACTCCCCGTATAGCTCAGGTTTCTCTTCATTCACGCATAAATCTTTCGCCTTTTACTAAAGATTTCCGTGGAGAGGAACGTTGATGAGTTCAACTTATTTTTGTGGGCTTTGCTGTAGCAAAGCTGTACCTGTGTCTGGCAAAAAAAAGATTGACAGCTATCTGTTAGGGGTGGAGTCTGCCTAACATGTATATGTGTCTGACAAAAGAGATTGACAGGTATCTGTTGGGGGTGGAGTCTGGCTACCATTCTGGAGTCACCGCTTTACTGTGGGGTGTTCTTCAGGCCAGAGGAAAGAACAGGTTATCGCTTCTCGGCCTTTTGGCTAAGATCAAGTGTAGTATCTGTTCTTATCAGTTTAATATCTGATACGTCCTCCATTCGAGGACTCTATATTAAACGGATTTTTAGAGCAGGGAGCTGGAAGAGGGGCTTGCTCCGTCCGCTCCACGCATCGACCTGGTATTGCAGTACCTCCAGGAACGGTGCACCTTCTGAAAAGGTTCAAAGAAAGAAAGAAAGAAAGAAAAAGACTGGGGTTTTTTTTTCTTTGGGGAGGGGCAGCCACATCTCTGGCTAGTCATTGTTCATATCGGCTCCTTCTTTGGGGCCACCACAAAGACCAGAACCATAGGAGTGGCTAGAAAGAAGTAAGGGAAGCCACTCCAACCCCACAGACAGTTCTAGGATGGCTTAAACACTGACTGAGTGGGTGGGTAATGGCTGTCTCTATAAGTGATTGGGAACTAGTAATCTGGCTCAGTGTAAGGTGACTTGAGCACCCCACCTCCAGCCTGACATCTTTTATAGCTCCCACAGAAGAAAAAGAGCAAAGTGCCTTATGGTACTTAAAAAAAAAAAAAAAAAAAAAAAAAAAAAACATGTAATTTGCAAATGTTTCATCTGTGCTTAGTGAGAAAGGAGGGAGCATAACAGGTTTTAATACAAACTATAGCCCATTGCTAAATGTAAACAAATCCTACACCTATAGCTTCAGCTCTGCCTGTTTAGCAATCAAGGTGCACGAGGCCGGCGCAAGCCACCTCACCCTAGGCCAGTCTTCTAGACTTCCAGAAGTGTTTCAGAGGCCTGGTCCTACTCCCCGTATAGCTCAGGTTTCTCTTCATTCACGCATAAATCTTTCGCCTTTTACTAAAGATTTCCGTGGAGAGGAACGTTGATGAGTTCAACTTATTTTTGTGGGCTTTGCTGTAGCAAAGCTGTACCTGTGTCTGGCAAAAAAAAGATTGACAGCTATCTGTTAGGGGTGGAGTCTGCCTAACATGTATATGTGTCTGACAAAAGAGATTGACAGGTATCTGTTGGGGGTGGAGTCTGGCTACCATTCTGGAGTCACCGCTTTACTGTGGGGTGTTCTTCAGGCCAGAGGAAAGAACAGGTTATCGCTTCTCGGCCTTTTGGCTAAGATCAAGTGTAGTATCTGTTCTTATCAGTTTAATATCTGATACGTCCTCCATTCGAGGACTCTATATTAAACGGATTTTTAGAGCAGGGAGCTGGAAGAGGGGCTTGCTCCGTCCGCTCCACGCATCGACCTGGTATTGCAGTACCTCCAGGAACGGTGCACCTTCTGAAAAGGTTCAAAGAAAGAAAGAAAGAAAGAAAAAGACTGGGGTTTTTTTTTCTTTGGGGAGGGGCAGCCACATCTCTGGCTAGTCATTGTTCATATCGGCTCCTTCTTTGGGGCCACCACAAAGACCAGAACCATAGGAGTGGCTAGAAAGAAGTAAGGGAAGCCACTCCAACCCCACAGACAGTTCTAGGATGGCTTAAACACTGACTGAGTGGGTGGGTAATGGCTGTCTCTATAAGTGATTGGGAACTAGTAATCTGGCTCAGTGTAAGGTGACTTGAGCACCCCACCTCCAGCCTGACATCTTTTATAGCTCCCACAGAAGAAAAAGAGCAAAGTGCCTTATGGTACTTAAAAAAAAACAAAAAAAAAAAAAAAAAAAAAAAACATGTAATTTGCAAATGTTTCATCTGTGCTTAGTGAGAAAGGAGGGAGCATAACAGGTTTTAATACAAACTATAGCCCATTGCTAAATGTAAACAAATCCTACACCTATAGCTTCAGCTCTGCCTGTTTAGCAATCAAGGTGCACGAGGCCGGCGCAAGCCACCTCACCCTAGGCCAGTCTTCTAGACTTCCAGAAGTGTTTCAGAGGCCTGGTCCTACTCCCCGTATAGCTCAGGTTTCTCTTCATTCACGCATAAATCTTTCGCCTTTTACTAAAGATTTCCGTGGAGAGGAACGTTGATGAGTTCAACTTATTTTTGTGGGCTTTGCTGTAGCAAAGCTGTACCTGTGTCTGGCAAAAAAAAGATTGACAGCTATCTGTTAGGGGTGGAGTCTGCCTAACATGTATATGTGTCTGACAAAAGAGATTGACAGGTATCTGTTGGGGGTGGAGTCTGGCTACCATTCTGGAGTCACCGCTTTACTGTGGGGTGTTCTTCAGGCCAGAGGAAAGAACAGGTTATCGCTTCTCGGCCTTTTGGCTAAGATCAAGTGTAGTATCTGTTCTTATCAGTTTAATATCTGATACGTCCTCCATTCGAGGACTCTATATTAAACGGATTTTTAGAGCAGGGAGCTGGAAGAGGGGCTTGCTCCGTCCGCTCCACGCATCGACCTGGTATTGCAGTACCTCCAGGAACGGTGCACCTTCTGAAAAGGTTCAAAGAAAGAAAGAAAGAAAGAAAAAGACTGGGGTTTTTTTTTCTTTGGGGAGGGGCAGCCACATCTCTGGCTAGTCATTGTTCATATCGGCTCCTTCTTTGGGGCCACCACAAAGACCAGAACCATAGGAGTGGCTAGAAAGAAGTAAGGGAAGCCACTCCAACCCCACAGACAGTTCTAGGATGGCTTAAACACTGACTGAGTGGGTGGGTAATGGCTGTCTCTATAAGTGATTGGGAACTAGTAATCTGGCTCAGTGTAAGGTGACTTGAGCACCCCACCTCCAGCCTGACATCTTTTATAGCTCCCACAGAAGAAAAAGAGCAAAGTGCCTTATGGTACTTAAAAAAAAAAAAAAAAAAAAAAAAAAAAACATGTAATTTGCAAATGTTTCATCTGTGCTTAGTGAGAAAGGAGGGAGCATAACAGGTTTTAATACAAACTATAGCCCATTGCTAAATGTAAACAAATCCTACACCTATAGCTTCAGCTCTGCCTGTTTAGCAATCAAGGTGCACGAGGCCGGCGCAAGCCACCTCACCCTAGGCCAGTCTTCTAGACTTCCAGAAGTGTTTCAGAGGCCTGGTCCTACTCCCCGTATAGCTCAGGTTTCTCTTCATTCACGCATAAATCTTTCGCCTTTTACTAAAGATTTCCGTGGAGAGGAACGTTGATGAGTTCAACTTATTTTTGTGGGCTTTGCTGTAGCAAAGCTGTACCTGTGTCTGGCAAAAAAAAGATTGACAGCTATCTGTTAGGGGTGGAGTCTGCCTAACATGTATATGTGTCTGACAAAAGAGATTGACAGGTATCTGTTGGGGGTGGAGTCTGGCTACCATTCTGGAGTCACCGCTTTACTGTGGGGTGTTCTTCAGGCCAGAGGAAAGAACAGGTTATCGCTTCTCGGCCTTTTGGCTAAGATCAAGTGTAGTATCTGTTCTTATCAGTTTAATATCTGATACGTCCTCCATTCGAGGACTCTATATTAAACGGATTTTTAGAGCAGGGAGCTGGAAGAGGGGCTTGCTCTGTCCGCTCCACGCATCGACCTGGTATTGCAGTACCTCCAGGAACGGTGCACCTTCTGAAAAGGTTCAAAGAAAGAAAGAAAGAAAGAAAAAGACTGGGGTTTTTTTTTCTTTGGGGAGGGGCAGCCACATCTCTGGCTAGTCATTGTTCATATCGGCTCCTTCTTTGGGGCCACCACAAAGACCAGAACCATAGGAGTGGCTAGAAAGAAGTAAGGGAAGCCACTCCAACCCCACAGACAGTTCTAGGATGGCTTAAACACTGACTGAGTGGGTGGGTAATGGCTGTCTCTATAAGTGATTGGGAACTAGTAATCTGGCTCAGTGTAAGGTGACTTGAGCACCCCACCTCCAGCCTGACATCTTTTATAGCTCCCACAGAAGAAAAAGAGCAAAGTGCCTTATGGTACTTAAAAAAAAAAAAAAAAAAAAAAAAAAAAAAACATGTAATTTGCAAATGTTTCATCTGTGCTTAGTGAGAAAGGAGGGAGCATAACAGGTTTTAATACAAACTATAGCCCATTGCTAAATGTAAACAAATCCTACACCTATAGCTTCAGCTCTGCCTGTTTAGCAATCAAGGTGCACGAGGCCGGCGCAAGCCACCTCACCCTAGGCCAGTCTTCTAGACTTCCAGAAGTGTTTCAGAGGCCTGGTCCTACTCCCCGTATAGCTCAGGTTTCTCTTCATTCACGCATAAATCTTTCGCCTTTTACTAAAGATTTCCGTGGAGAGGAACGTTGATGAGTTCAACTTATTTTTGTGGGCTTTGCTGTAGCAAAGCTGTACCTGTGTCTGGCAAAAAAAAGATTGACAGCTATCTGTTAGGGGTGGAGTCTGCCTAACATGTATATGTGTCTGACAAAAGAGATTGACAGGTATCTGTTGGGGGTGGAGTCTGGCTACCATTCTGGAGTCACCGCTTTACTGTGGGGTGTTCTTCAGGCCAGAGGAAAGAACAGGTTATCGCTTCTCGGCCTTTTGGCTAAGATCAAGTGTAGTATCTGTTCTTATCAGTTTAATATCTGATACGTCCTCCATTCGAGGACTCTATATTAAACGGATTTTTAGAGCAGGGAGCTGGAAGAGGGGCTTGCTCCGTCCGCTCCACGCATCGACCTGGTATTGCAGTACCTCCAGGAACGGTGCACCTTCTGAAAAGGTTCAAAGAAAGAAAGAAAGAAAGAAAGAAAGAAAGAAAAAGACTGGGGTTTTTTTTTCTTTGGGGAGGGGCAGCCACATCTCTGGCTAGTCATTGTTCATATCGGCTCCTTCTTTGGGGCCACCACAAAGACCAGAACCATAGGAGTGGCTAGAAAGAAGTAAGGGAAGCCACTCCAACCCCACAGACAGTTCTAGGATGGCTTAAACACTGACTGAGTGGGTGGGTAATGGCTGTCTCTATAAGTGATTGGGAACTAGTAATCTGGCTCAGTGTAAGGTGACTTGAGCACCCCACCTCCAGCCTGACATCTTTTATAGCTCCCACAGAAGAAAAAGAGCAAAGTGCCTTATGGTACTTAAAAAAAAAAAAAAAAAAAAAAAAAAAAAAAAACATGTAATTTGCAAATGTTTCATCTGTGCTTAGTGAGAAAGGAGGGAGCATAACAGGTTTTAATACAAACTATAGCCCATTGCTAAATGTAAACAAATCCTACACCTATAGCTTCAGCTCTGCCTGTTTAGCAATCAAGGTGCACGAGGCCGGCGCAAGCCACCTCACCCTAGGCCAGTCTTCTAGACTTCCAGAAGTGTTTCAGAGGCCTGGTCCTACTCCCCGTATAGCTCAGGTTTCTCTTCATTCACGCATAAATCTTTCGCCTTTTACTAAAGATTTCCGTGGAGAGGAACGTTGATGAGTTCAACTTATTTTTGTGGGCTTTGCTGTAGCAAAGCTGTACCTGTGTCTGGCAAAAAAAAGATTGACAGCTATCTGTTAGGGGTGGAGTCTGCCTAACATGTATATGTGTCTGACAAAAGAGATTGACAGGTATCTGTTGGGGGTGGAGTCTGGCTACCATTCTGGAGTCACCGCTTTACTGTGGGGTGTTCTTCAGGCCAGAGGAAAGAACAGGTTATCGCTTCTCGGCCTTTTGGCTAAGATCAAGTGTAGTATCTGTTCTTATCAGTTTAATATCTGATACGTCCTCCATTCGAGGACTCTATATTAAACGGATTTTTAGAGCAGGGAGCTGGAAGAGGGGCTTGCTCCGTCCGCTCCACGCATCGACCTGGTATTGCAGTACCTCCAGGAACGGTGCACCTTCTGAAAAGGTTCAAAGAAAGAAAGAAAGAAAGAAAAAGACTGGGGTTTTTTTTTCTTTGGGGAGGGGCAGCCACATCTCTGGCTAGTCATTGTTCATATCGGCTCCTTCTTTGGGGCCACCACAAAGACCAGAACCATAGGAGTGGCTAGAAAGAAGTAAGGGAAGCCACTCCAACCCCACAGACAGTTCTAGGATGGCTTAAACACTGACTGAGTGGGTGGGTAATGGCTGTCTCTATAAGTGATTGGGAACTAGTAATCTGGCTCAGTGTAAGGTGACTTGAGCACCCCACCTCCAGCCTGACATCTTTTATAGCTCCCACAGAAGAAAAAGAGCAAAGTGCCTTATGGTACTTAAAAAAAAAAAAAAAAAAAAAAAAAAAAAACATGTAATTTGCAAATGTTTCATCTGTGCTTAGTGAGAAAGGAGGGAGCATAACAGGTTTTAATACAAACTATAGCCCATTGCTAAATGTAAACAAATCCTACACCTATAGCTTCAGCTCTGCCTGTTTAGCAATCAAGGTGCACGAGGCCGGCGCAAGCCACCTCACCCTAGGCCAGTCTTCTAGACTTCCAGAAGTGTTTCAGAGGCCTGGTCCTACTCCCCGTATAGCTCAGGTTTCTCTTCATTCACGCATAAATCTTTCGCCTTTTACTAAAGATTTCCGTGGAGAGGAACGTTGATGAGTTCAACTTATTTTTGTGGGCTTTGCTGTAGCAAAGCTGTACCTGTGTCTGGCAAAAAAAAGATTGACAGCTATCTGTTAGGGGTGGAGTCTGCCTAACATGTATATGTGTCTGACAAAAGAGATTGACAGGTATCTGTTGGGGGTGGAGTCTGGCTACCATTCTGGAGTCACCGCTTTACTGTGGGGTGTTCTTCAGGCCAGAGGAAAGAACAGGTTATCGCTTCTCGGCCTTTTGGCTAAGATCAAGTGTAGTATCTGTTCTTATCAGTTTAATATCTGATACGTCCTCCATTCGAGGACTCTATATTAAACGGATTTTTAGAGCAGGGAGCTGGAAGAGGGGCTTGCTCCGTCCGCTCCACGCATCGACCTGGTATTGCAGTACCTCCAGGAACGGTGCACCTTCTGAAAAGGTTCAAAGAAAGAAAGAAAGAAAGAAAGAAAGAAAGAAAAAGACTGGGGTTTTTTTTTCTTTGGGGAGGGGCAGCCACATCTCTGGCTAGTCATTGTTCATATCGGCTCCTTCTTTGGGGCCACCACAAAGACCAGAACCATAGGAGTGGCTAGAAAGAAGTAAGGGAAGCCACTCCAACCCCACAGACAGTTCTAGGATGGCTTAAACACTGACTGAGTGGGTGGGTAATGGCTGTCTCTATAAGTGATTGGGAACTAGTAATCTGGCTCAGTGTAAGGTGACTTGAGCACCCCACCTCCAGCCTGACATCTTTTATAGCTCCCACAGAAGAAAAAGAGCAAAGTGCCTTATGGTACTTAAAAAAAAAAAAAAAAAAAAAAAAAAAAAAAAACATGTAATTTGCAAATGTTTCATCTGTGCTTAGTGAGAAAGGAGGGAGCATAACAGGTTTTAATACAAACTATAGCCCATTGCTAAATGTAAACAAATCCTACACCTATAGCTTCAGCTCTGCCTGTTTAGCAATCAAGGTGCACGAGGCCGGCGCAAGCCACCTCACCCTAGGCCAGTCTTCTAGACTTCCAGAAGTGTTTCAGAGGCCTGGTCCTACTCCCCGTATAGCTCAGGTTTCTCTTCATTCACGCATAAATCTTTCGCCTTTTACTAAAGATTTCCGTGGAGAGGAACGTTGATGAGTTCAACTTATTTTTGTGGGCTTTGCTGTAGCAAAGCTGTACCTGTGTCTGGCAAAAAAAAGATTGACAGCTATCTGTTAGGGGTGGAGTCTGCCTAACATGTATATGTGTCTGACAAAAGAGATTGACAGGTATCTGTTGGGGGTGGAGTCTGGCTACCATTCTGGAGTCACCGCTTTACTGTGGGGTGTTCTTCAGGCCAGAGGAAAGAACAGGTTATCGCTTCTCGGCCTTTTGGCTAAGATCAAGTGTAGTATCTGTTCTTATCAGTTTAATATCTGATACGTCCTCCATTCGAGGACTCTATATTAAACGGATTTTTAGAGCAGGGAGCTGGAAGAGGGGCTTGCTCCGTCCGCTCCACGCATCGACCTGGTATTGCAGTACCTCCAGGAACGGTGCACCTTCTGAAAAGGTTCAAAGAAAGAAAGAAAGAAAGAAAAAGACTGGGGTTTTTTTTTCTTTGGGGAGGGGCAGCCACATCTCTGGCTAGTCATTGTTCATATCGGCTCCTTCTTTGGGGCCACCACAAAGACCAGAACCATAGGAGTGGCTAGAAAGAAGTAAGGGAAGCCACTCCAACCCCACAGACAGTTCTAGGATGGCTTAAACACTGACTGAGTGGGTGGGTAATGGCTGTCTCTATAAGTGATTGGGAACTAGTAATCTGGCTCAGTGTAAGGTGACTTGAGCACCCCACCTCCAGCCTGACATCTTTTATAGCTCCCACAGAAGAAAAAGAGCAAAGTGCCTTATGGTACTTAAAAAAAAAAAAAAAAAAAAAAAAAAAAAACATGTAATTTGCAAATGTTTCATCTGTGCTTAGTGAGAAAGGAGGGAGCATAACAGGTTTTAATACAAACTATAGCCCATTGCTAAATGTAAACAAATCCTACACCTATAGCTTCAGCTCTGCCTGTTTAGCAATCAAGGTGCACGAGGCCGGCGCAAGCCACCTCACCCTAGGCCAGTCTTCTAGACTTCCAGAAGTGTTTCAGAGGCCTGGTCCTACTCCCCGTATAGCTCAGGTTTCTCTTCATTCACGCATAAATCTTTCGCCTTTTACTAAAGATTTCCGTGGAGAGGAACGTTGATGAGTTCAACTTATTTTTGTGGGCTTTGCTGTAGCAAAGCTGTACCTGTGTCTGGCAAAAAAAAGATTGACAGCTATCTGTTAGGGGTGGAGTCTGCCTAACATGTATATGTGTCTGACAAAAGAGATTGACAGGTATCTGTTGGGGGTGGAGTCTGGCTACCATTCTGGAGTCACCGCTTTACTGTGGGGTGTTCTTCAGGCCAGAGGAAAGAACAGGTTATCGCTTCTCGGCCTTTTGGCTAAGATCAAGTGTAGTATCTGTTCTTATCAGTTTAATATCTGATACGTCCTCCATTCGAGGACTCTATATTAAACGGATTTTTAGAGCAGGGAGCTGGAAGAGGGGCTTGCTCCGTCCGCTCCACGCATCGACCTGGTATTGCAGTACCTCCAGGAACGGTGCACCTTCTGAAAAGGTTCAAAGAAAGAAAGAAAGAAAGAAAAAGACTGGGGTTTTTTTTTCTTTGGGGAGGGGCAGCCACATCTCTGGCTAGTCATTGTTCATATCGGCTCCTTCTTTGGGGCCACCACAAAGACCAGAACCATAGGAGTGGCTAGAAAGAAGTAAGGGAAGCCACTCCAACCCCACAGACAGTTCTAGGATGGCTTAAACACTGACTGAGTGGGTGGGTAATGGCTGTCTCTATAAGTGATTGGGAACTAGTAATCTGGCTCAGTGTAAGGTGACTTGAGCACCCCACCTCCAGCCTGACATCTTTTATAGCTCCCACAGAAGAAAAAGAGCAAAGTGCCTTATGGTACTTAAAAAAAAACAAAAAAAAAAAAAAAAAAAAAAAACATGTAATTTGCAAATGTTTCATCTGTGCTTAGTGAGAAAGGAGGGAGCATAACAGGTTTTAATACAAACTATAGCCCATTGCTAAATGTAAACAAATCCTACACCTATAGCTTCAGCTCTGCCTGTTTAGCAATCAAGGTGCACGAGGCCGGCGCAAGCCACCTCACCCTAGGCCAGTCTTCTAGACTTCCAGAAGTGTTTCAGAGGCCTGGTCCTACTCCCCGTATAGCTCAGGTTTCTCTTCATTCACGCATAAATCTTTCGCCTTTTACTAAAGATTTCCGTGGAGAGGAACGTTGATGAGTTCAACTTATTTTTGTGGGCTTTGCTGTAGCAAAGCTGTACCTGTGTCTGGCAAAAAAAAGATTGACAGCTATCTGTTAGGGGTGGAGTCTGCCTAACATGTATATGTGTCTGACAAAAGAGATTGACAGGTATCTGTTGGGGGTGGAGTCTGGCTACCATTCTGGAGTCACCGCTTTACTGTGGGGTGTTCTTCAGGCCAGAGGAAAGAACAGGTTATCGCTTCTCGGCCTTTTGGCTAAGATCAAGTGTAGTATCTGTTCTTATCAGTTTAATATCTGATACGTCCTCCATTCGAGGACTCTATATTAAACGGATTTTTAGAGCAGGGAGCTGGAAGAGGGGCTTGCTCCGTCCGCTCCACGCATCGACCTGGTATTGCAGTACCTCCAGGAACGGTGCACCTTCTGAAAAGGTTCAAAGAAAGAAAGAAAGAAAGAAAAAGACTGGGGTTTTTTTTTCTTTGGGGAGGGGCAGCCACATCTCTGGCTAGTCATTGTTCATATCGGCTCCTTCTTTGGGGCCACCACAAAGACCAGAACCATAGGAGTGGCTAGAAAGAAGTAAGGGAAGCCACTCCAACCCCACAGACAGTTCTAGGATGGCTTAAACACTGACTGAGTGGGTGGGTAATGGCTGTCTCTATAAGTGATTGGGAACTAGTAATCTGGCTCAGTGTAAGGTGACTTGAGCACCCCACCTCCAGCCTGACATCTTTTATAGCTCCCACAGAAGAAAAAGAGCAAAGTGCCTTATGGTACTTAAAAAAAAACAAAAAAAAAAAAAAAAAAAAAAAACATGTAATTTGCAAATGTTTCATCTGTGCTTAGTGAGAAAGGAGGGAGCATAACAGGTTTTAATACAAACTATAGCCCATTGCTAAATGTAAACAAATCCTACACCTATAGCTTCAGCTCTGCCTGTTTAGCAATCAAGGTGCACGAGGCCGGCGCAAGCCACCTCACCCTAGGCCAGTCTTCTAGACTTCCAGAAGTGTTTCAGAGGCCTGGTCCTACTCCCCGTATAGCTCAGGTTTCTCTTCATTCACGCATAAATCTTTCGCCTTTTACTAAAGATTTCAGTGGAGAGGAACGTTGATGAGTTCAACTTATTTTTGTGGGCTTTGCTGTAGCAAAGCTGTACCTGTGTCTGGCAAAAAAAAGATTGACAGCTATCTGTTAGGGGTGGAGTCTGCCTAACATGTATATGTGTCTGACAAAAGAGATTGACAGGTATCTGTTGGGGGTGGAGTCTGGCTACCATTCTGGAGTCACCGCTTTACTGTGGGGTGTTCTTCAGGCCAGAGGAAAGAACAGGTTATCGCTTCTCGGCCTTTTGGCTAAGATCAAGTGTAGTATCTGTTCTTATCAGTTTAATATCTGATACGTCCTCCATTCGAGGACTCTATATTAAACGGATTTTTAGAGCAGGGAGCTGGAAGAGGGGCTTGCTCCGTCCGCTCCACGCATCGACCTGGTATTGCAGTACCTCCAGGAACGGTGCACCTTCTGAAAAGGTTCAAAGAAAGAAAGAAAGAAAGAAAAAGACTGGGGTTTTTTTTTCTTTGGGGAGGGGCAGCCACATCTCTGGCTAGTCATTGTTCATATCGGCTCCTTCTTTGGGGCCACCACAAAGACCAGAACCATAGGAGTGGCTAGAAAGAAGTAAGGGAAGCCACTCCAACCCCACAGACAGTTCTAGGATGGCTTAAACACTGACTGAGTGGGTGGGTAATGGCTGTCTCTATAAGTGATTGGGAACTAGTAATCTGGCTCAGTGTAAGGTGACTTGAGCACCCCACCTCCAGCCTGACATCTTTTATAGCTCCCACAGAAGAAAAAGAGCAAAGTGCCTTATGGTACTTAAAAAAAAAAAAAAAAAAAAAAAAAAAAACATGTAATTTGCAAATGTTTCATCTGTGCTTAGTGAGAAAGGAGGGAGCATAACAGGTTTTAATACAAACTATAGCCCATTGCTAAATGTAAACAAATCCTACACCTATAGCTTCAGCTCTGCCTGTTTAGCAATCAAGGTGCACGAGGCCGGCGCAAGCCACCTCACCCTAGGCCAGTCTTCTAGACTTCCAGAAGTGTTTCAGAGGCCTGGTCCTACTCCCCGTATAGCTCAGGTTTCTCTTCATTCACGCATAAATCTTTCGCCTTTTACTAAAGATTTCCGTGGAGAGGAACGTTGATGAGTTCAACTTATTTTTGTGGGCTTTGCTGTAGCAAAGCTGTACCTGTGTCTGGCAAAAAAAAGATTGACAGCTATCTGTTAGGGGTGGAGTCTGCCTAACATGTATATGTGTCTGACAAAAGAGATTGACAGGTATCTGTTGGGGGTGGAGTCTGGCTACCATTCTGGAGTCACCGCTTTACTGTGGGGTGTTCTTCAGGCCAGAGGAAAGAACAGGTTATCGCTTCTCGGCCTTTTGGCTAAGATCAAGTGTAGTATCTGTTCTTATCAGTTTAATATCTGATACGTCCTCCATTCGAGGACTCTATATTAAACGGATTTTTAGAGCAGGGAGCTGGAAGAGGGGCTTGCTCCGTCCGCTCCACGCATCGACCTGGTATTGCAGTACCTCCAGGAACGGTGCACCTTCTGAAAAGGTTCAAAGAAAGAAAGAAAGAAAGAAAAAGACTGGGGTTTTTTTTTCTTTGGGGAGGGGCAGCCACATCTCTGGCTAGTCATTGTTCATATCGGCTCCTTCTTTGGGGCCACCACAAAGACCAGAACCATAGGAGTGGCTAGAAAGAAGTAAGGGAAGCCACTCCAACCCCACAGACAGTTCTAGGATGGCTTAAACACTGACTGAGTGGGTGGGTAATGGCTGTCTCTATAAGTGATTGGGAACTAGTAATCTGGCTCAGTGTAAGGTGACTTGAGCACCCCACCTCCAGCCTGACATCTTTTATAGCTCCCACAGAAGAAAAAGAGCAAAGTGCCTTATGGTACTTAAAAAAAAAAAAAAAAAAAAAAAAAAAAAAACATGTAATTTGCAAATGTTTCATCTGTGCTTAGTGAGAAAGGAGGGAGCATAACAGGTTTTAATACAAACTATAGCCCATTGCTAAATGTAAACAAATCCTACACCTATAGCTTCAGCTCTGCCTGTTTAGCAATCAAGGTGCACGAGGCCGGCGCAAGCCACCTCACCCTAGGCCAGTCTTCTAGACTTCCAGAAGTGTTTCAGAGGCCTGGTCCTACTCCCCGTATAGCTCAGGTTTCTCTTCATTCACGCATAAATCTTTCGCCTTTTACTAAAGATTTCCGTGGAGAGGAACGTTGATGAGTTCAACTTATTTTTGTGGGCTTTGCTGTAGCAAAGCTGTACCTGTGTCTGGCAAAAAAAAGATTGACAGCTATCTGTTAGGGGTGGAGTCTGCCTAACATGTATATGTGTCTGACAAAAGAGATTGACAGGTATCTGTTGGGGGTGGAGTCTGGCTACCATTCTGGAGTCACCGCTTTACTGTGGGGTGTTCTTCAGGCCAGAGGAAAGAACAGGTTATCGCTTCTCGGCCTTTTGGCTAAGATCAAGTGTAGTATCTGTTCTTATCAGTTTAATATCTGATACGTCCTCCATTCGAGGACTCTATATTAAACGGATTTTTAGAGCAGGGAGCTGGAAGAGGGGCTTGCTCCGTCCGCTCCACGCATCGACCTGGTATTGCAGTACCTCCAGGAACGGTGCACCTTCTGAAAAGGTTCAAAGAAAGAAAGAAAGAAAGAAAGAAAGAAAGAAAAAGACTGGGGTTTTTTTTTCTTTGGGGAGGGGCAGCCACATCTCTGGCTAGTCATTGTTCATATCGGCTCCTTCTTTGGGGCCACCACAAAGACCAGAACCATAGGAGTGGCTAGAAAGAAGTAAGGGAAGCCACTCCAACCCCACAGACAGTTCTAGGATGGCTTAAACACTGACTGAGTGGGTGGGTAATGGCTGTCTCTATAAGTGATTGGGAACTAGTAATCTGGCTCAGTGTAAGGTGACTTGAGCACCCCACCTCCAGCCTGACATCTTTTATAGCTCCCACAGAAGAAAAAGAGCAAAGTGCCTTATGGTACTTAAAAAAAAACAAAAAAAAAAAAAAAAAAAAAAAAACATGTAATTTGCAAATGTTTCATCTGTGCTTAGTGAGAAAGGAGGGAGCATAACAGGTTTTAATACAAACTATAGCCCATTGCTAAATGTAAACAAATCCTACACCTATAGCTTCAGCTCTGCCTGTTTAGCAATCAAGGTGCACGAGGCCGGCGCAAGCCACCTCACCCTAGGCCAGTCTTCTAGACTTCCAGAAGTGTTTCAGAGGCCTGGTCCTACTCCCCGTATAGCTCAGGTTTCTCTTCATTCACGCATAAATCTTTCGCCTTTTACTAAAGATTTCCGTGGAGAGGAACGTTGATGAGTTCAACTTATTTTTGTGGGCTTTGCTGTAGCAAAGCTGTACCTGTGTCTGGCAAAAAAAAGATTGACAGCTATCTGTTAGGGGTGGAGTCTGCCTAACATGTATATGTGTCTGACAAAAGAGATTGACAGGTATCTGTTGGGGGTGGAGTCTGGCTACCATTCTGGAGTCACCGCTTTACTGTGGGGTGTTCTTCAGGCCAGAGGAAAGAACAGGTTATCGCTTCTCGGCCTTTTGGCTAAGATCAAGTGTAGTATCTGTTCTTATCAGTTTAATATCTGATACGTCCTCCATTCGAGGACTCTATATTAAACGGATTTTTAGAGCAGGGAGCTGGAAGAGGGGCTTGCTCCGTCCGCTCCACGCATCGACCTGGTATTGCAGTACCTCCAGGAACGGTGCACCTTCTGAAAAGGTTCAAAGAAAGAAAGAAAGAAAGAAAAAGACTGGGGTTTTTTTTTCTTTGGGGAGGGGCAGCCACATCTCTGGCTAGTCATTGTTCATATCGGCTCCTTCTTTGGGGCCACCACAAAGACCAGAACCATAGGAGTGGCTAGAAAGAAGTAAGGGAAGCCACTCCAACCCCACAGACAGTTCTAGGATGGCTTAAACACTGACTGAGTGGGTGGGTAATGGCTGTCTCTATAAGTGATTGGGAACTAGTAATCTGGCTCAGTGTAAGGTGACTTGAGCACCCCACCTCCAGCCTGACATCTTTTATAGCTCCCACAGAAGAAAAAGAGCAAAGTGCCTTATGGTACTTAAAAAAAAAAAAAAAAAAAAAAAAAAAAACATGTAATTTGCAAATGTTTCATCTGTGCTTAGTGAGAAAGGAGGGAGCATAACAGGTTTTAATACAAACTATAGCCCATTGCTAAATGTAAACAAATCCTACACCTATAGCTTCAGCTCTGCCTGTTTAGCAATCAAGGTGCACGAGGCCGGCGCAAGCCACCTCACCCTAGGCCAGTCTTCTAGACTTCCAGAAGTGTTTCAGAGGCCTGGTCCTACTCCCCGTATAGCTCAGGTTTCTCTTCATTCACGCATAAATCTTTCGCCTTTTACTAAAGATTTCCGTGGAGAGGAACGTTGATGAGTTCAACTTATTTTTGTGGGCTTTGCTGTAGCAAAGCTGTACCTGTGTCTGGCAAAAAAAAGATTGACAGCTATCTGTTAGGGGTGGAGTCTGCCTAACATGTATATGTGTCTGACAAAAGAGATTGACAGGTATCTGTTGGGGGTGGAGTCTGGCTACCATTCTGGAGTCACCGCTTTACTGTGGGGTGTTCTTCAGGCCAGAGGAAAGAACAGGTTATCGCTTCTCGGCCTTTTGGCTAAGATCAAGTGTAGTATCTGTTCTTATCAGTTTAATATCTGATACGTCCTCCATTCGAGGACTCTATATTAAACGGATTTTTAGAGCAGGGAGCTGGAAGAGGGGCTTGCTCCGTCCGCTCCACGCATCGACCTGGTATTGCAGTACCTCCAGGAACGGTGCACCTTCTGAAAAGGTTCAAAGAAAGAAAGAAAGAAAGAAAGAAAGAAAGAAAAAGACTGGGGTTTTTTTTTCTTTGGGGAGGGGCAGCCACATCTCTGGCTAGTCATTGTTCATATCGGCTCCTTCTTTGGGGCCACCACAAAGACCAGAACCATAGGAGTGGCTAGAAAGAAGTAAGGGAAGCCACTCCAACCCCACAGACAGTTCTAGGATGGCTTAAACACTGACTGAGTGGGTGGGTAATGGCTGTCTCTATAAGTGATTGGGAACTAGTAATCTGGCTCAGTGTAAGGTGACTTGAGCACCCCACCTCCAGCCTGACATCTTTTATAGCTCCCACAGAAGAAAAAGAGCAAAGTGCCTTATGGTACTTAAAAAAAAAAAAAAAAAAAAAAAAAAAAAAAAACATGTAATTTGCAAATGTTTCATCTGTGCTTAGTGAGAAAGGAGGGAGCATAACAGGTTTTAATACAAACTATAGCCCATTGCTAAATGTAAACAAATCCTACACCTATAGCTTCAGCTCTGCCTGTTTAGCAATCAAGGTGCACGAGGCCGGCGCAAGCCACCTCACCCTAGGCCAGTCTTCTAGACTTCCAGAAGTGTTTCAGAGGCCTGGTCCTACTCCCCGTATAGCTCAGGTTTCTCTTCATTCACGCATAAATCTTTCGCCTTTTACTAAAGATTTCCGTGGAGAGGAACGTTGATGAGTTCAACTTATTTTTGTGGGCTTTGCTGTAGCAAAGCTGTACCTGTGTCTGGCAAAAAAAAGATTGACAGCTATCTGTTAGGGGTGGAGTCTGCCTAACATGTATATGTGTCTGACAAAAGAGATTGACAGGTATCTGTTGGGGGTGGAGTCTGGCTACCATTCTGGAGTCACCGCTTTACTGTGGGGTGTTCTTCAGGCCAGAGGAAAGAACAGGTTATCGCTTCTCGGCCTTTTGGCTAAGATCAAGTGTAGTATCTGTTCTTATCAGTTTAATATCTGATACGTCCTCCATTCGAGGACTCTATATTAAACGGATTTTTAGAGCAGGGAGCTGGAAGAGGGGCTTGCTCCGTCCGCTCCACGCATCGACCTGGTATTGCAGTACCTCCAGGAACGGTGCACCTTCTGAAAAGGTTCAAAGAAAGAAAGAAAGAAAGAAAGAAAGAAAGAAAAAGACTGGGGTTTTTTTTTCTTTGGGGAGGGGCAGCCACATCTCTGGCTAGTCATTGTTCATATCGGCTCCTTCTTTGGGGCCACCACAAAGACCAGAACCATAGGAGTGGCTAGAAAGAAGTAAGGGAAGCCACTCCAACCCCACAGACAGTTCTAGGATGGCTTAAACACTGACTGAGTGGGTGGGTAATGGCTGTCTCTATAAGTGATTGGGAACTAGTAATCTGGCTCAGTGTAAGGTGACTTGAGCACCCCACCTCCAGCCTGACATCTTTTATAGCTCCCACAGAAGAAAAAGAGCAAAGTGCCTTATGGTACTTAAAAAAAAACAAAAAAAAAAAAAAAAAAAAAAACATGTAATTTGCAAATGTTTCATCTGTGCTTAGTGAGAAAGGAGGGAGCATAACAGGTTTTAATACAAACTATAGCCCATTGCTAAATGTAAACAAATCCTACACCTATAGCTTCAGCTCTGCCTGTTTAGCAATCAAGGTGCACGAGGCCGGCGCAAGCCACCTCACCCTAGGCCAGTCTTCTAGACTTCCAGAAGTGTTTCAGAGGCCTGGTCCTACTCCCCGTATAGCTCAGGTTTCTCTTCATTCACGCATAAATCTTTCGCCTTTTACTAAAGATTTCAGTGGAGAGGAACGTTGATGAGTTCAACTTATTTTTGTGGGCTTTGCTGTAGCAAAGCTGTACCTGTGTCTGGCAAAAAAAAGATTGACAGCTATCTGTTAGGGGTGGAGTCTGCCTAACATGTATATGTGTCTGACAAAAGAGATTGACAGGTATCTGTTGGGGGTGGAGTCTGGCTACCATTCTGGAGTCACCGCTTTACTGTGGGGTGTTCTTCAGGCCAGAGGAAAGAACAGGTTATCGCTTCTCGGCCTTTTGGCTAAGATCAAGTGTAGTATCTGTTCTTATCAGTTTAATATCTGATACGTCCTCCATTCGAGGACTCTATATTAAACGGATTTTTAGAGCAGGGAGCTGGAAGAGGGGCTTGCTCCGTCCGCTCCACGCATCGACCTGGTATTGCAGTACCTCCAGGAACGGTGCACCTTCTGAAAAGGTTCAAAGAAAGAAAGAAAGAAAGAAAAAGACTGGGGTTTTTTTTTCTTTGGGGAGGGGCAGCCACATCTCTGGCTAGTCATTGTTCATATCGGCTCCTTCTTTGGGGCCACCACAAAGACCAGAACCATAGGAGTGGCTAGAAAGAAGTAAGGGAAGCCACTCCAACCCCACAGACAGTTCTAGGATGGCTTAAACACTGACTGAGTGGGTGGGTAATGGCTGTCTCTATAAGTGATTGGGAACTAGTAATCTGGCTCAGTGTAAGGTGACTTGAGCACCCCACCTCCAGCCTGACATCTTTTATAGCTCCCACAGAAGAAAAAGAGCAAAGTGCCTTATGGTACTTAAAAAAAAAAAAAAAAAAAAAAAAAAAAACATGTAATTTGCAAATGTTTCATCTGTGCTTAGTGAGAAAGGAGGGAGCATAACAGGTTTTAATACAAACTATAGCCCATTGCTAAATGTAAACAAATCCTACACCTATAGCTTCAGCTCTGCCTGTTTAGCAATCAAGGTGCACGAGGCCGGCGCAAGCCACCTCACCCTAGGCCAGTCTTCTAGACTTCCAGAAGTGTTTCAGAGGCCTGGTCCTACTCCCCGTATAGCTCAGGTTTCTCTTCATTCACGCATAAATCTTTCGCCTTTTACTAAAGATTTCCGTGGAGAGGAACGTTGATGAGTTCAACTTATTTTTGTGGGCTTTGCTGTAGCAAAGCTGTACCTGTGTCTGGCAAAAAAAGATTGACAGCTATCTGTTAGGGGTGGAGTCTGCCTAACATGTATATGTGTCTGACAAAAGAGATTGACAGGTATCTGTTGGGGGTGGAGTCTGGCTACCATTCTGGAGTCACCGCTTTACTGTGGGGTGTTCTTCAGGCCAGAGGAAAGAACAGGTTATCGCTTCTCGGCCTTTTGGCTAAGATCAAGTGTAGTATCTGTTCTTATCAGTTTAATATCTGATACGTCCTCCATTCGAGGACTCTATATTAAACGGATTTTTAGAGCAGGGAGCTGGAAGAGGGGCTTGCTCCGTCCGCTCCACGCATCGACCTGGTATTGCAGTACCTCCAGGAACGGTGCACCTTCTGAAAAGGTTCAAAGAAAGAAAGAAAGAAAGAAAGAAAGAAAGAAAAAGACTGGGGTTTTTTTTTTCTTTGGGGAGGGGCAGCCACATCTCTGGCTAGTCATTGTTCATATCGGCTCCTTCTTTGGGGCCACCACAAAGACCAGAACCATAGGAGTGGCTAGAAAGAAGTAAGGGAAGCCACTCCAACCCCACAGACAGTTCTAGGATGGCTTAAACACTGACTGAGTGGGTGGGTAATGGCTGTCTCTATAAGTGATTGGGAACTAGTAATCTGGCTCAGTGTAAGGTGACTTGAGCACCCCACCTCCAGCCTGACATCTTTTATAGCTCCCACAGAAGAAAAAGAGCAAAGTGCCTTATGGTACTTAAAAAAAAACAAAAAAAAAAAAAAAAAAAAAAACATGTAATTTGCAAATGTTTCATCTGTGCTTAGTGAGAAAGGAGGGAGCATAACAGGTTTTAATACAAACTATAGCCCATTGCTAAATGTAAACAAATCCTACACCTATAGCTTCAGCTCTGCCTGTTTAGCAATCAAGGTGCACGAGGCCGGCGCAAGCCACCTCACCCTAGGCCAGTCTTCTAGACTTCCAGAAGTGTTTCAGAGGCCTGGTCCTACTCCCCGTATAGCTCAGGTTTCTCTTCATTCACGCATAAATCTTTCGCCTTTTACTAAAGATTTCCGTGGAGAGGAACGTTGATGAGTTCAACTTATTTTTGTGGGCTTTGCTGTAGCAAAGCTGTACCTGTGTCTGGCAAAAAAAAGATTGACAGCTATCTGTTAGGGGTGGAGTCTGCCTAACATGTATATGTGTCTGACAAAAGAGATTGACAGGTATCTGTTGGGGGTGGAGTCTGGCTACCATTCTGGAGTCACCGCTTTACTGTGGGGTGTTCTTCAGGCCAGAGGAAAGAACAGGTTATCGCTTCTCGGCCTTTTGGCTAAGATCAAGTGTAGTATCTGTTCTTATCAGTTTAATATCTGATACGTCCTCCATTCGAGGACTCTATATTAAACGGATTTTTAGAGCAGGGAGCTGGAAGAGGGGCTTGCTCCGTCCGCTCCACGCATCGACCTGGTATTGCAGTACCTCCAGGAACGGTGCACCTTCTGAAAAGGTTCAAAGAAAGAAAGAAAGAAAGAAAAAGACTGGGGTTTTTTTTTTCTTTGGGGAGGGGCAGCCACATCTCTGGCTAGTCATTGTTCATATCGGCTCCTTCTTTGGGGCCACCACAAAGACCAGAACCATAGGAGTGGCTAGAAAGAAGTAAGGGAAGCCACTCCAACCCCACAGACAGTTCTAGGATGGCTTAAACACTGACTGAGTGGGTGGGTAATGGCTGTCTCTATAAGTGATTGGGAACTAGTAATCTGGCTCAGTGTAAGGTGACTTGAGCACCCCACCTCCAGCCTGACATCTTTTATAGCTCCCACAGAAGAAAAAGAGCAAAGTGCCTTATGGTACTTAAAAAAAAAAAAAAAAAAAAAAAAAAAAAAACATGTAATTTGCAAATGTTTCATCTGTGCTTAGTGAGAAAGGAGGGAGCATAACAGGTTTTAATACAAACTATAGCCCATTGCTAAATGTAAACAAATCCTACACCTATAGCTTCAGCTCTGCCTGTTTAGCAATCAAGGTGCACGAGGCCGGCGCAAGCCACCTCACCCTAGGCCAGTCTTCTAGACTTCCAGAAGTGTTTCAGAGGCCTGGTCCTACTCCCCGTATAGCTCAGGTTTCTCTTCATTCACGCATAAATCTTTCGCCTTTTACTAAAGATTTCCGTGGAGAGGAACGTTGATGAGTTCAACTTATTTTTGTGGGCTTTGCTGTAGCAAAGCTGTACCTGTGTCTGGCAAAAAAAAGATTGACAGCTATCTGTTAGGGGTGGAGTCTGCCTAACATGTATATGTGTCTGACAAAAGAGATTGACAGGTATCTGTTGGGGGTGGAGTCTGGCTACCATTCTGGAGTCACCGCTTTACTGTGGGGTGTTCTTCAGGCCAGAGGAAAGAACAGGTTATCGCTTCTCGGCCTTTTGGCTAAGATCAAGTGT
>NC_069727.1:20193829-20224636 GCF_027358585.1 Pangasianodon hypophthalmus | reverse complement strand
AAAAAAAAACCCCAGTCTTTTTCTTTCTTTCTTTCTTTCTTTCTTTCTTTGAACCTTTTCAGAAGGTGCACCGTTCCTGGAGGTACTGCAATACCAGGTCGATGCGTGGAGCGGACGGAGCAAGCCCCTCTTCCAGCTCCCTGCTCTAAAAATCCGTTTAATATAGAGTCCTCGAATGGAGGACGTATCAGATATTAAACTGATAAGAACAGATACTACACTTGATCTTAGCCAAAAGGCCGAGAAGCGATAACCTGTTCTTTCCTCTGGCCTGAAGAACACCCCACAGTAAAGCGGTGACTCCAGAATGGTAGCCAGACTCCACCCCCAACAGATACCTGTCAATCTCTTTTGTCAGACACATATACATGTTAGGCAGACTCCACCCCTAACAGATAGCTGTCAATCTTTTTTTTGCCAGACACAGGTACAGCTTTGCTACAGCAAAGCCCACAAAAATAAGTTGAACTCATCAACGTTCCTCTCCACGGAAATCTTTAGTAAAAGGCGAAAGATTTATGCGTGAATGAAGAGAAACCTGAGCTATACGGGGAGTAGGACCAGGCCTCTGAAACACTTCTGGAAGTCTAGAAGACTGGCCTAGGGTGAGGTGGCTTGCGCCGGCCTCGTGCACCTTGATTGCTAAACAGGCAGAGCTGAAGCTATAGGTGTAGGATTTGTTTACATTTAGCAATGGGCTATAGTTTGTATTAAAACCTGTTATGCTCCCTCCTTTCTCACTAAGCACAGATGAAACATTTGCAAATTACATGTTTTTTTTTTTTTTTTTTTTTTTTGTTTTTTTTTAAGTACCATAAGGCACTTTGCTCTTTTTCTTCTGTGGGAGCTATAAAAGATGTCAGGCTGGAGGTGGGGTGCTCAAGTCACCTTACACTGAGCCAGATTACTAGTTCCCAATCACTTATAGAGACAGCCATTACCCACCCACTCAGTCAGTGTTTAAGCCATCCTAGAACTGTCTGTGGGGTTGGAGTGGCTTCCCTTACTTCTTTCTAGCCACTCCTATGGTTCTGGTCTTTGTGGTGGCCCCAAAGAAGGAGCCGATATGAACAATGACTAGCCAGAGATGTGGCTGCCCCTCCCCAAAGAAAAAAAAACCCCAGTCTTTTTCTTTCTTTCTTTCTTTCAACCTTTTCAGAAGGTGCACCGTTCCTGGAGGTACTGCAATACCAGGTCGATGCGTGGAGCGGACGGAGCAAGCCCCTCTTCCAGCTCCCTGCTCTAAAAATCCGTTTAATATAGAGTCCTCGAATGGAGGACGTATCAGATATTAAACTGATAAGAACAGATACTACACTTGATCTTAGCCAAAAGGCCGAGAAGCGATAACCTGTTCTTTCCTCTGGCCTGAAGAACACCCCACAGTAAAGCGGTGACTCCAGAATGGTAGCCAGACTCCACCCCCAACAGATACCTGTCAATCTCTTTTGTCAGACACATATACATGTTAGGCAGACTCCACCCCTAACAGATAGCTGTCAATCTTTTTTTTGCCAGACACAGGTACAGCTTTGCTACAGCAAAGCCCACAAAAATAAGTTGAACTCATCAACGTTCCTCTCCACGGAAATCTTTAGTAAAAGGCGAAAGATTTATGCGTGAATGAAGAGAAACCTGAGCTATACGGGGAGTAGGACCAGGCCTCTGAAACACTTCTGGAAGTCTAGAAGACTGGCCTAGGGTGAGGTGGCTTGCGCCGGCCTCGTGCACCTTGATTGCTAAACAGGCAGAGCTGAAGCTATAGGTGTAGGATTTGTTTACATTTAGCAATGGGCTATAGTTTGTATTAAAACCTGTTATGCTCCCTCCTTTCTCACTAAGCACAGATGAAACATTTGCAAATTACATGTTTTTTTTTTTTTTTTTTTTTTTTTTTTTTTAAGTACCATAAGGCACTTTGCTCTTTTTCTTCTGTGGGAGCTATAAAAGATGTCAGGCTGGAGGTGGGGTGCTCAAGTCACCTTACACTGAGCCAGATTACTAGTTCCCAATCACTTATAGAGACAGCCATTACCCACCCACTCAGTCAGTGTTTAAGCCATCCTAGAACTGTCTGTGGGGTTGGAGTGGCTTCCCTTACTTCTTTCTAGCCACTCCTATGGTTCTGGTCTTTGTGGTGGCCCCAAAGAAGGAGCCGATATGAACAATGACTAGCCAGAGATGTGGCTGCCCCTCCCCAAAGAAAAAAAAACCCCAGTCTTTTTCTTTCTTTCTTTCTTTCTTCTTTCTTTGAACCTTTTCAGAAGGTGCACCGTTCCTGGAGGTACTGCAATACCAGGTCGATGCGTGGAGCGGACGGAGCAAGCCCCTCTTCCAGCTCCCTGCTCTAAAAATCCGTTTAATATAGAGTCCTCGAATGGAGGACGTATCAGATATTAAACTGATAAGAACAGATACTACACTTGATCTTAGCCAAAAGGCCGAGAAGCGATAACCTGTTCTTTCCTCTGGCCTGAAGAACACCCCACAGTAAAGCGGTGACTCCAGAATGGTAGCCAGACTCCACCCCCAACAGATACCTGTCAATCTCTTTTGTCAGACACATATACATGTTAGGCAGACTCCACCCCTAACAGATAGCTGTCAATCTTTTTTTTGCCAGACACAGGTACAGCTTTGCTACAGCAAAGCCCACAAAAATAAGTTGAACTCATCAACGTTCCTCTCCACGGAAATCTTTAGTAAAAGGCGAAAGATTTATGCGTGAATGAAGAGAAACCTGAGCTATACGGGGAGTAGGACCAGGCCTCTGAAACACTTCTGGAAGTCTAGAAGACTGGCCTAGGGTGAGGTGGCTTGCGCCGGCCTCGTGCACCTTGATTGCTAAACAGGCAGAGCTGAAGCTATAGGTGTAGGATTTGTTTACATTTAGCAATGGGCTATAGTTTGTATTAAAACCTGTTATGCTCCCTCCTTTCTCACTAAGCACAGATGAAACATTTGCAAATTACAATTTTTTATTTTTTTTTTATTTTTTTTTTTAAGTTTGCTCTTTTTCTTCTGTGGGAGCTATAAAAGATGTCAGGCTGGAGGTGGGGTGCTCAAGTCACCTTACACTGAGCCAGATTACTAGTTCCCAATCACTTATAGAGACAGCCATTACCCACCCACTCAGTCAGTGTTTAAGCCATCCTAGAACTGTCTGTGGGGTTGGAGTGGCTTCCCTTACTTCTTTCTAGCCACTCCTATGGTTCTGGTCTTTGTGGTGGCCCCAAAGAAGGAGCCGATATGAACAATGACTAGCCAGAGATGTGGCTGCCCCTCCCCAAAGAAAAAAAACCCCAGTCTTTTTCTTTCTTTCTTTCTTTCTTTCTTTCTTTGAACCTTTTCAGAAGGTGCACCGTTCCTGGAGGTACTGCAATACCAGGTCGATGCGTGGAGCGGACGGAGCAAGCCCCTCTTCCAGCTCCCTGCTCTAAAAATCCGTTTAATATAGAGTCCTCGAATGGAGGACGTATCAGATATTAAACTGATAAGAACAGACACTACACTTGATCTTAGCCAAAAGGCCGAGAAGCGATAACCTGTTCTTTCCTCTGGCCTGAAGAACACCCCACAGTAAAGCGGTGACTCCAGAATGGTAGCCAGACTCCACCCCCAACAGATACCTGTCAATCTCTTTTGTCAGACACACATACATGGCAGCCAGACCCCTCCCCCAACAGATAGCTGTCAATCTCTTTTGTCAGACACATATACATGGTAGGCAGACTCCACCCCTAACAGATAGCTGTCAATCTTTTTTGGTCAGACACATATACACGGTAGGCAGACTCCACCCCTAACAGATAGCTGTCAATCTTTTTTTTGCCAGACACAGATACAGCTTTGCTACAGCAAAGCCCACAAAAATAAGTTGAACTCATCAACGTTCCTCTCCACGGAAATCTTTAGTAAAAGGCGAAAGATTTATGCGTGAATGAAGAGAAACCTGAGCTATACGGGGAGTAGGACCAGGCCTCCGAAACACTTCTGGAAGTCTAGAAGACTGGCCTAGGGTGAGGTGGCTTGCGCCGGCCTCGTGCACCTTGATTGCTAAACAGGCAGAGCTGAAGCTATAGGTGTAGGATTTGTTTACATTTAGCAATGGGCTATAGTTTGTATTAAAACCTGTTATGCTCCCTCCTTTCTCACTAAGCACAGATGAAACATTTGCAAATTACAATTTTTTTTTTTTTTTTTATTTTTTTTTTTAAGTTTGCTCTTTTTCTTCTGTGGGAGCTATAAAAGATGTCAGGCTGGAGGTGGGGTGCTCAAGTCACCTTACACTGAGCCAGATTACTAGTTCCCAATCACTTATAGAGACAGCCATTACCCACCCACTCAGTCAGTGTTTAAGCCATCCTAGAACTGTCTGTGGGGTTGGAGTGGCTTCCCTTACTTCTTTCTAGCCACTCCTATGGTTCTGGTCTTTGTGGTGGCCCCAAAGAAGGAGCCGATATGAACAATGACTAGCCAGAGATGTGGCTGCCCCTCCCCAAAGAAAAAAAAACCCCAGTCTTTTTCTTTCTTTCTTTCTTTCTTTCTTTCTTTGAACCTTTTCAGAAGGTGCACCGTTCCTGGAGGTACTGCAATACCAGGTCGATGCGTGGAGCGGACGGAGCAAGCCCCTCTTCCAGCTCCCTGCTCTAAAAATCCGTTTAATATAGAGTCCTCGAATGGAGGACGTATCAGATATTAAACTGATAAGAACAGATACTACACTTGATCTTAGCCAAAAGGCCGAGAAGCGATAACCTGTTCTTTCCTCTGGCCTGAAGAACACCCCACAGTAAAGCGGTGACTCCAGAATGGTAGCCAGACTCCACCCCCAACAGATACCTGTCAATCTCTTTTGTCAGACACACATACATGGCAGCCAGACTCCTCCCCCAACAGATAGCTGTCAATCTCTTTTGGTCAGACACATATACACGGTAGGCAGACTCCACCCCTAACAGATAGCTGTCAATCTTTTTTGGTCAGACACATATACAGCTTTGCTACAGCAAAGCCCACAAAAATAAGTTGAACTCATCAACGTTCCTCTCCACGGAAATCTTTAGTAAAAGGCGAAAGATTTATGCGTGAATGAAGAGAAACCTGAGCTATACGGGGAGTAGGACCAGGCCTCCGAAACACTTCTGGAAGTCTAGAAGACTGGCCTAGGGTGAGGTGGCTTGCGCCGGCCTCGTGCACCTTGATTGCTAAACAGGCAGAGCTGAAGCTATAGGTGTAGGATTTGTTTACATTTAGCAATGGGCTATAGTTTGTATTAAAACCTGTTATGCTCCCTCCTTTCTCACTAAGCACAGATGAAACATTTGCAAATTACAATTTTTTTTTTTTTTTTTATTTTTTTTTTTAAGTTTGCTCTTTTTCTTCTGTGGGAGCTATAAAAGATGTCAGGCTGGAGGTGGGGTGCTCAAGTCACCTTACACTGAGCCAGATTACTAGTTCCCAATCACTTATAGAGACAGCCATTACCCACCCACTCAGTCAGTGTTTAAGCCATCCTAGAACTGTCTGTGGGGTTGGAGTGGCTTCCCTTACTTCTTTCTAGCCACTCCTATGGTTCTGGTCTTTGTGGTGGCCCCAAAGAAGGAGCCGATATGAACAATGACTAGCCAGAGATGTGGCTGCCCCTCCCCAAAGAAAAAAAAACCCCAGTCTTTTTCTTTCTTTCTTTCTTTCTTTCTTTCTTTGAACCTTTTCAGAAGGTGCACCGTTCCTGGAGGTACTGCAATACCAGGTCGATGCGTGGAGCGGACGGAGCAAGCCCCTCTTCCAGCTCCCTGCTCTAAAAATCCGTTTAATATAGAGTCCTCGAATGGAGGACGTATCAGATATTAAACTGATAAGAACAGACACTACACTTGATCTTAGCCAAAAGGCCGAGAAGCGATAACCTGTTCTTTCCTCTGGCCTGAAGAACACCCCACAGTAAAGCGGTGACTCCAGAATGGTAGCCAGACTCCACCCCCAACAGATACCTGTCAATCTCTTTTGTCAGACACACATACATGGCAGCCAGACCCCTCCCCCAACAGATAGCTGTCAATCTCTTTTGTCAGACACATATACATGGTAGGCAGACTCCACCCCTAACAGATAGCTGTCAATCTTTTTTGGTCAGACACATATACACGGTAGGCAGACTCCACCCCTAACAGATAGCTGTCAATCTTTTTTTTGCCAGACACAGATACAGCTTTGCTACAGCAAAGCCCACAAAAATAAGTTGAACTCATCAACGTTCCTCTCCACGGAAATCTTTAGTAAAAGGCGAAAGATTTATGCGTGAATGAAGAGAAACCTGAGCTATACGGGGAGTAGGACCAGGCCTCCGAAACACTTCTGGAAGTCTAGAAGACTGGCCTAGGGTGAGGTGGCTTGCGCCGGCCTCGTGCACCTTGATTGCTAAACAGGCAGAGCTGAAGCTATAGGTGTAGGATTTGTTTACATTTAGCAATGGGCTATAGTTTGTATTAAAACCTGTTATGCTCCCTCCTTTCTCACTAAGCACAGATGAAACATTTGCAAATTACATGTTTTTTTTTTTTTTTTTTTTTTTTTTTTTTTAAGTACCATAAGGCACTTTGCTCTTTTTCTTCTGTGGGAGCTATAAAAGATGTCAGGCTGGAGGTGGGGTGCTCAAGTCACCTTACACTGAGCCAGATTACTAGTTCCCAATCACTTATAGAGACAGCCATTACCCACCCACTCAGTCAGTGTTTAAGCCATCCTAGAACTGTCTGTGGGGTTGGAGTGGCTTCCCTTACTTCTTTCTAGCCACTCCTATGGTTCTGGTCTTTGTGGTGGCCCCAAAGAAGGAGCCGATATGAACAATGACTAGCCAGAGATGTGGCTGCCCCTCCCCAAAGAAAAAAAAACCCCAGTCTTTTTCTTTCTTTCTTTCTTTCTTTCTTTCTTTGAACCTTTTCAGAAGGTGCACCGTTCCTGGAGGTACTGCAATACCAGGTCGATGCGTGGAGCGGACGGAGCAAGCCCCTCTTCCAGCTCCCTGCTCTAAAAATCCGTTTAATATAGAGTCCTCGAATGGAGGACGTATCAGATATTAAACTGATAAGAACAGATACTACACTTGATCTTAGCCAAAAGGCCGAGAAGCGATAACCTGTTCTTTCCTCTGGCCTGAAGAACACCCCACAGTAAAGCGGTGACTCCAGAATGGTAGCCAGACTCCACCCCCAACAGATACCTGTCAATCTCTTTTGTCAGACACACATACATGGCAGCCAGACTCCTCCCCCAACAGATAGCTGTCAATCTCTTTTGTCAGACACATATACATGTTAGGCAGACTCCACCCCTAACAGATAGCTGTCAATCTTTTTTTTGCCAGACACAGATACAGCTTTGCTACAGCAAAGCCCACAAAAATAAGTTGAACTCATCAACGTTCCTCTCCACGGAAATCTTTAGTAAAAGGCGAAAGATTTATGCGTGAATGAAGAGAAACCTGAGCTATACGGGGAGTAGGACCAGGCCTCCGAAACACTTCTGGAAGTCTAGAAGACTGGCCTAGGGTGAGGTGGCTTGCGCCGGCCTCGTGCACCTTGATTGCTAAACAGGCAGAGCTGAAGCTATAGGTGTAGGATTTGTTTACATTTAGCAATGGGCTATAGTTTGTATTAAAACCTGTTATGCTCCCTCCTTTCTCACTAAGCACAGATGAAACATTTGCAAATTACATGTTTTTTTTTTTTTTTTTTTTTTTTTTTTAAGTACCATAAGGCACTTTGCTCTTTTTCTTCTGTGGGAGCTATAAAAGATGTCAGGCTGGAGGTGGGGTGCTCAAGTCACCTTACACTGAGCCAGATTACTAGTTCCCAATCACTTATAGAGACAGCCATTACCCACCCACTCAGTCAGTGTTTAAGCCATCCTAGAACTGTCTGTGGGGTTGGAGTGGCTTCCCTTACTTCTTTCTAGCCACTCCTATGGTTCTGGTCTTTGTGGTGGCCCCAAAGAAGGAGCCGATATGAACAATGACTAGCCAGAGATGTGGCTGCCCCTCCCCAAAGAAAAAAAAACCCCAGTCTTTTTCTTTCTTTCTTTCTTTCTTTCTTTCTTTGAACCTTTTCAGAAGGTGCACCGTTCCTGGAGGTACTGCAATACCAGGTCGATGCGTGGAGCGGACGGAGCAAGCCCCTCTTCCAGCTCCCTGCTCTAAAAATCCGTTTAATATAGAGTCCTCGAATGGAGGACGTATCAGATATTAAACTGATAAGAACAGATACTACACTTGATCTTAGCCAAAAGGCCGAGAAGCGATAACCTGTTCTTTCCTCTGGCCTGAAGAACACCCCACAGTAAAGCGGTGACTCCAGAATGGTAGCCAGACTCCACCCCCAACAGATACCTGTCAATCTCTTTTGTCAGACACACATACATGGCAGCCAGACTCCTCCCCCAACAGATAGCTGTCAATCTCTTTTGGTCAGACACATATACACGGTAGGCAGACTCCACCCCTAACAGATAGCTGTCAATCTTTTTTGGTCAGACACATATACACGGTAGGCAGACTCCACCCCTAACAGATAGCTGTCAATCTTTTTTTTGCCAGACACAGATACAGCTTTACTACAGCAAAGCCCACAAAAATAAGTTGAACTCATCAACGTTCCTCTCCACGGAAATCTTTAGTAAAAGGCGAAAGATTTATGCGTGAATGAAGAGAAACCTGAGCTATACGGGGAGTAGGACCAGGCCTCCGAAACACTTCTGGAAGTCTAGAAGACTGGCCTAGGGTGAGGTGGCTTGCGCCGGCCTCGTGCACCTTGATTGCTAAACAGGCAGAGCTGAAGCTATAGGTGTAGGATTTGTTTACATTTAGCAATGGGCTATAGTTTGTATTAAAACCTGTTATGCTCCCTCCTTTCTCACTAAGCACAGATGAAACATTTGCAAATTACAATTTTTTATTTTTTTTTTATTTTTTTTTTTAAGTTTGCTCTTTTTCTTCTGTGGGAGCTATAAAAGATGTCAGGCTGGAGGTGGGGTGCTCAAGTCACCTTACACTGAGCCAGATTACTAGTTCCCAATCACTTATAGAGACAGCCATTACCCACCCACTCAGTCAGTGTTTAAGCCATCCTAGAACTGTCTGTGGGGTTGGAGTGGCTTCCCTTACTTCTTTCTAGCCACTCCTATGGTTCTGGTCTTTGTGGTGGCCCCAAAGAAGGAGCCGATATGAACAATGACTAGCCAGAGATGTGGCTGCCCCTCCCCAAAGAAAAAAAAACCCCAGTCTTTTTCTTTCTTTCTTTCTTTCTTTCTTTCTTTGAACCTTTTCAGAAGGTGCACCGTTCCTGGAGGTACTGCAATACCAGGTCGATGCGTGGAGCGGACGGAGCAAGCCCCTCTTCCAGCTCCCTGCTCTAAAAATCCGTTTAATATAGAGTCCTCGAATGGAGGACGTATCAGATATTAAACTGATAAGAACAGACACTACACTTGATCTTAGCCAAAAGGCCGAGAAGCGATAACCTGTTCTTTCCTCTGGCCTGAAGAACACCCCACAGTAAAGCGGTGACTCCAGAATGGTAGCCAGACTCCACCCCCAACAGATACCTGTCAATCTCTTTTGTCAGACACACATACATGGCAGCCAGACCCCTCCCCCAACAGATAGCTGTCAATCTCTTTTGTCAGACACATATACATGGTAGGCAGACTCCACCCCTAACAGATAGCTGTCAATCTTTTTTGGTCAGACACATATACACGGTAGGCAGACTCCACCCCTAACAGATAGCTGTCAATCTTTTTTTTGCCAGACACAGATACAGCTTTGCTACAGCAAAGCCCACAAAAATAAGTTGAACTCATCAACGTTCCTCTCCACGGAAATCTTTAGTAAAAGGCGAAAGATTTATGCGTGAATGAAGAGAAACCTGAGCTATACGGGGAGTAGGACCAGGCCTCCGAAACACTTCTGGAAGTCTAGAAGACTGGCCTAGGGTGAGGTGGCTTGCGCCGGCCTCGTGCACCTTGATTGCTAAACAGGCAGAGCTGAAGCTATAGGTGTAGGATTTGTTTACATTTAGCAATGGGCTATAGTTTGTATTAAAACCTGTTATGCTCCCTCCTTTCTCACTAAGCACAGATGAAACATTTGCAAATTACAATTTTTTTTTTTTTTTTTATTTTTTTTTTTAAGTTTGCTCTTTTTCTTCTGTGGGAGCTATAAAAGATGTCAGGCTGGAGGTGGGGTGCTCAAGTCACCTTACACTGAGCCAGATTACTAGTTCCCAATCACTTATAGAGACAGCCATTACCCACCCACTCAGTCAGTGTTTAAGCCATCCTAGAACTGTCTGTGGGGTTGGAGTGGCTTCCCTTACTTCTTTCTAGCCACTCCTATGGTTCTGGTCTTTGTGGTGGCCCCAAAGAAGGAGCCGATATGAACAATGACTAGCCAGAGATGTGGCTGCCCCTCCCCAAAGAAAAAAAAACCCCAGTCTTTTTCTTTCTTTCTTTCTTTCTTTCTTTCTTTGAACCTTTTCAGAAGGTGCACCGTTCCTGGAGGTACTGCAATACCAGGTCGATGCGTGGAGCGGACGGAGCAAGCCCCTCTTCCAGCTCCCTGCTCTAAAAATCCGTTTAATATAGAGTCCTCGAATGGAGGACGTATCAGATATTAAACTGATAAGAACAGACACTACACTTGATCTTAGCCAAAAGGCCGAGAAGCGATAACCTGTTCTTTCCTCTGGCCTGAAGAACACCCCACAGTAAAGCGGTGACTCCAGAATGGTAGCCAGACTCCACCCCCAACAGATACCTGTCAATCTCTTTTGTCAGACACACATACATGGCAGCCAGACCCCTCCCCCAACAGATAGCTGTCAATCTCTTTTGTCAGACACATATACATGGTAGGCAGACTCCACCCCTAACAGATAGCTGTCAATCTTTTTTGGTCAGACACATATACACGGTAGGCAGACTCCACCCCTAACAGATAGCTGTCAATCTTTTTTTTGCCAGACACAGATACAGCTTTGCTACAGCAAAGCCCACAAAAATAAGTTGAACTCATCAACGTTCCTCTCCACGGAAATCTTTAGTAAAAGGCGAAAGATTTATGCGTGAATGAAGAGAAACCTGAGCTATACGGGGAGTAGGACCAGGCCTCCGAAACACTTCTGGAAGTCTAGAAGACTGGCCTAGGGTGAGGTGGCTTGCGCCGGCCTCGTGCACCTTGATTGCTAAACAGGCAGAGCTGAAGCTATAGGTGTAGGATTTGTTTACATTTAGCAATGGGCTATAGTTTGTATTAAAACCTGTTATGCTCCCTCCTTTCTCACTAAGCACAGATGAAACATTTGCAAATTACATGTTTTTTTTTTTTTTTTTTTTTTTTTTTTAAGTACCATAAGGCACTTTGCTCTTTTTCTTCTGTGGGAGCTATAAAAGATGTCAGGCTGGAGGTGGGGTGCTCAAGTCACCTTACACTGAGCCAGATTACTAGTTCCCAATCACTTATAGAGACAGCCATTACCCACCCACTCAGTCAGTGTTTAAGCCATCCTAGAACTGTCTGTGGGGTTGGAGTGGCTTCCCTTACTTCTTTCTAGCCACTCCTATGGTTCTGGTCTTTGTGGTGGCCCCAAAGAAGGAGCCGATATGAACAATGACTAGCCAGAGATGTGGCTGCCCCTCCCCAAAGAAAAAAAAACCCCAGTCTTTTTCTTTCTTTCTTTCTTTCTTTCTTTCTTTGAACCTTTTCAGAAGGTGCACCGTTCCTGGAGGTACTGCAATACCAGGTCGATGCGTGGAGCGGACGGAGCAAGCCCCTCTTCCAGCTCCCTGCTCTAAAAATCCGTTTAATATAGAGTCCTCGAATGGAGGACGTATCAGATATTAAACTGATAAGAACAGATACTACACTTGATCTTAGCCAAAAGGCCGAGAAGCGATAACCTGTTCTTTCCTCTGGCCTGAAGAACACCCCACAGTAAAGCGGTGACTCCAGAATGGTAGCCAGACTCCACCCCCAACAGATACCTGTCAATCTCTTTTGTCAGACACACATACATGGCAGCCAGACTCCTCCCCCAACAGATAGCTGTCAATCTCTTTTGGTCAGACACATATACACGGTAGGCAGACTCCACCCCTAACAGATAGCTGTCAATCTTTTTTGGTCAGACACATATACAGCTTTGCTACAGCAAAGCCCACAAAAATAAGTTGAACTCATCAACGTTCCTCTCCACGGAAATCTTTAGTAAAAGGCGAAAGATTTATGCGTGAATGAAGAGAAACCTGAGCTATACGGGGAGTAGGACCAGGCCTCCGAAACACTTCTGGAAGTCTAGAAGACTGGCCTAGGGTGAGGTGGCTTGCGCCGGCCTCGTGCACCTTGATTGCTAAACAGGCAGAGCTGAAGCTATAGGTGTAGGATTTGTTTACATTTAGCAATGGGCTATAGTTTGTATTAAAACCTGTTATGCTCCCTCCTTTCTCACTAAGCACAGATGAAACATTTGCAAATTACAATTTTTTTTTTTTTTTTTATTTTTTTTTTTAAGTTTGCTCTTTTTCTTCTGTGGGAGCTATAAAAGATGTCAGGCTGGAGGTGGGGTGCTCAAGTCACCTTACACTGAGCCAGATTACTAGTTCCCAATCACTTATAGAGACAGCCATTACCCACCCACTCAGTCAGTGTTTAAGCCATCCTAGAACTGTCTGTGGGGTTGGAGTGGCTTCCCTTACTTCTTTCTAGCCACTCCTATGGTTCTGGTCTTTGTGGTGGCCCCAAAGAAGGAGCCGATATGAACAATGACTAGCCAGAGATGTGGCTGCCCCTCCCCAAAGAAAAAAAAACCCCAGTCTTTTTCTTTCTTTCTTTCTTTCTTTCTTTCTTTGAACCTTTTCAGAAGGTGCACCGTTCCTGGAGGTACTGCAATACCAGGTCGATGCGTGGAGCGGACGGAGCAAGCCCCTCTTCCAGCTCCCTGCTCTAAAAATCCGTTTAATATAGAGTCCTCGAATGGAGGACGTATCAGATATTAAACTGATAAGAACAGACACTACACTTGATCTTAGCCAAAAGGCCGAGAAGCGATAACCTGTTCTTTCCTCTGGCCTGAAGAACACCCCACAGTAAAGCGGTGACTCCAGAATGGTAGCCAGACTCCACCCCCAACAGATACCTGTCAATCTCTTTTGTCAGACACACATACATGGCAGCCAGACCCCTCCCCCAACAGATAGCTGTCAATCTCTTTTGTCAGACACATATACATGGTAGGCAGACTCCACCCCTAACAGATAGCTGTCAATCTTTTTTGGTCAGACACATATACACGGTAGGCAGACTCCACCCCTAACAGATAGCTGTCAATCTTTTTTTTGCCAGACACAGATACAGCTTTGCTACAGCAAAGCCCACAAAAATAAGTTGAACTCATCAACGTTCCTCTCCACGGAAATCTTTAGTAAAAGGCGAAAGATTTATGCGTGAATGAAGAGAAACCTGAGCTATACGGGGAGTAGGACCAGGCCTCCGAAACACTTCTGGAAGTCTAGAAGACTGGCCTAGGGTGAGGTGGCTTGCGCCGGCCTCGTGCACCTTGATTGCTAAACAGGCAGAGCTGAAGCTATAGGTGTAGGATTTGTTTACATTTAGCAATGGGCTATAGTTTGTATTAAAACCTGTTATGCTCCCTCCTTTCTCACTAAGCACAGATGAAACATTTGCAAATTACATGTTTTTTTTTTTTTTTTTTTTTTTTTTTTTTTAAGTACCATAAGGCACTTTGCTCTTTTTCTTCTGTGGGAGCTATAAAAGGTGTCAGGCTGGAGGTGGGGTGCTCAAGTCACCTTACACTGAGCCAGATTACTAGTTCCCAATCACTTATAGAGACAGCCATTACCCACCCACTCAGTCAGTGTTTAAGCCATCCTAGAACTGTCTGTGGGGTTGGAGTGGCTTCCCTTACTTCTTTCTAGCCACTCCTATGGTTCTGGTCTTTGTGGTGGCCCCAAAGAAGGAGCCGATATGAACAATGACTAGCCAGAGATGTGGCTGCCCCTCCCCAAAGAAAAAAAAACCCCAGTCTTTTTCTTTCTTTCTTTCTTTCTTTCTTTCTTTGAACCTTTTCAGAAGGTGCACCGTTCCTGGAGGTACTGCAATACCAGGTCGATGCGTGGAGCGGACGGAGCAAGCCCCTCTTCCAGCTCCCTGCTCTAAAAATCCGTTTAATATAGAGTCCTCGAATGGAGGACGTATCAGATATTAAACTGATAAGAACAGATACTACACTTGATCTTAGCCAAAAGGCCGAGAAGCGATAACCTGTTCTTTCCTCTGGCCTGAAGAACACCCCACAGTAAAGCGGTGACTCCAGAATGGTAGCCAGACTCCACCCCCAACAGATACCTGTCAATCTCTTTTGTCAGACACACATACATGGCAGCCAGACTCCTCCCCCAACAGATAGCTGTCAATCTCTTTTGTCAGACACATATACATGTTAGGCAGACTCCACCCCTAACAGATAGCTGTCAATCTTTTTTTTGCCAGACACAGATACAGCTTTGCTACAGCAAAGCCCACAAAAATAAGTTGAACTCATCAACGTTCCTCTCCACGGAAATCTTTAGTAAAAGGCGAAAGATTTATGCGTGAATGAAGAGAAACCTGAGCTATACGGGGAGTAGGACCAGGCCTCCGAAACACTTCTGGAAGTCTAGAAGACTGGCCTAGGGTGAGGTGGCTTGCGCCGGCCTCGTGCACCTTGATTGCTAAACAGGCAGAGCTGAAGCTATAGGTGTAGGATTTGTTTACATTTAGCAATGGGCTATAGTTTGTATTAAAACCTGTTATGCTCCCTCCTTTCTCACTAAGCACAGATGAAACATTTGCAAATTACATGTTTTTTTTTTTTTTTTTTTTTTTTTTTTAAGTACCATAAGGCACTTTGCTCTTTTTCTTCTGTGGGAGCTATAAAAGATGTCAGGCTGGAGGTGGGGTGCTCAAGTCACCTTACACTGAGCCAGATTACTAGTTCCCAATCACTTATAGAGACAGCCATTACCCACCCACTCAGTCAGTGTTTAAGCCATCCTAGAACTGTCTGTGGGGTTGGAGTGGCTTCCCTTACTTCTTTCTAGCCACTCCTATGGTTCTGGTCTTTGTGGTGGCCCCAAAGAAGGAGCCGATATGAACAATGACTAGCCAGAGATGTGGCTGCCCCTCCCCAAAGAAAAAAAAACCCCAGTCTTTTTCTTTCTTTCTTTCTTTCTTTCTTTCTTTCTTTGAACCTTTTCAGAAGGTGCACCGTTCCTGGAGGTACTGCAATACCAGGTCGATGCGTGGAGCGGACGGAGCAAGCCCCTCTTCCAGCTCCCTGCTCTAAAAATCCGTTTAATATAGAGTCCTCGAATGGAGGACGTATCAGATATTAAACTGATAAGAACAGATACTACACTTGATCTTAGCCAAAAGGCCGAGAAGCGATAACCTGTTCTTTCCTCTGGCCTGAAGAACACCCCACAGTAAAGCGGTGACTCCAGAATGGTAGCCAGACTCCACCCCCAACAGATACCTGTCAATCTCTTTTGTCAGACACACATACATGGCAGCCAGACTCCTCCCCCAACAGATAGCTGTCAATCTCTTTTGGTCAGACACATATACACGGTAGGCAGACTCCACCCCTAACAGATAGCTGTCAATCTTTTTTGGTCAGACACATATACACGGTAGGCAGACTCCACCCCTAACAGATAGCTGTCAATCTTTTTTTTGCCAGACACAGATACAGCTTTACTACAGCAAAGCCCACAAAAATAAGTTGAACTCATCAACGTTCCTCTCCACGGAAATCTTTAGTAAAAGGCGAAAGATTTATGCGTGAATGAAGAGAAACCTGAGCTATACGGGGAGTAGGACCAGGCCTCCGAAACACTTCTGGAAGTCTAGAAGACTGGCCTAGGGTGAGGTGGCTTGCGCCGGCCTCGTGCACCTTGATTGCTAAACAGGCAGAGCTGAAGCTATAGGTGTAGGATTTGTTTACATTTAGCAATGGGCTATAGTTTGTATTAAAACCTGTTATGCTCCCTCCTTTCTCACTAAGCACAGATGAAACATTTGCAAATTACAATTTTTTTTTTTTTTTTTATTTTTTTTTTTAAGTTTGCTCTTTTTCTTCTGTGGGAGCTATAAAAGATGTCAGGCTGGAGGTGGGGTGCTCAAGTCACCTTACACTGAGCCAGATTACTAGTTCCCAATCACTTATAGAGACAGCCATTACCCACCCACTCAGTCAGTGTTTAAGCCATCCTAGAACTGTCTGTGGGGTTGGAGTGGCTTCCCTTACTTCTTTCTAGCCACTCCTATGGTTCTGGTCTTTGTGGTGGCCCCAAAGAAGGAGCCGATATGAACAATGACTAGCCAGAGATGTGGCTGCCCCTCCCCAAAGAAAAAAAAACCCCAGTCTTTTTCTTTCTTTCTTTCTTTCTTTCTTTCTTTGAACCTTTTCAGAAGGTGCACCGTTCCTGGAGGTACTGCAATACCAGGTCGATGCGTGGAGCGGACGGAGCAAGCCCCTCTTCCAGCTCCCTGCTCTAAAAATCCGTTTAATATAGAGTCCTCGAATGGAGGACGTATCAGATATTAAACTGATAAGAACAGACACTACACTTGATCTTAGCCAAAAGGCCGAGAAGCGATAACCTGTTCTTTCCTCTGGCCTGAAGAACACCCCACAGTAAAGCGGTGACTCCAGAATGGTAGCCAGACTCCACCCCCAACAGATACCTGTCAATCTCTTTTGTCAGACACACATACATGGCAGCCAGACCCCTCCCCCAACAGATAGCTGTCAATCTCTTTTGTCAGACACATATACATGGTAGGCAGACTCCACCCCTAACAGATAGCTGTCAATCTTTTTTGGTCAGACACATATACACGGTAGGCAGACTCCACCCCTAACAGATAGCTGTCAATCTTTTTTTTGCCAGACACAGATACAGCTTTGCTACAGCAAAGCCCACAAAAATAAGTTGAACTCATCAACGTTCCTCTCCACGGAAATCTTTAGTAAAAGGCGAAAGATTTATGCGTGAATGAAGAGAAACCTGAGCTATACGGGGAGTAGGACCAGGCCTCCGAAACACTTCTGGAAGTCTAGAAGACTGGCCTAGGGTGAGGTGGCTTGCGCCGGCCTCGTGCACCTTGATTGCTAAACAGGCAGAGCTGAAGCTATAGGTGTAGGATTTGTTTACATTTAGCAATGGGCTATAGTTTGTATTAAAACCTGTTATGCTCCCTCCTTTCTCACTAAGCACAGATGAAACATTTGCAAATTACATGTTTTTTTTTTTTTTTTTTTTTTTTTTTTAAGTACCATAAGGCACTTTGCTCTTTTTCTTCTGTGGGAGCTATAAAAGATGTCAGGCTGGAGGTGGGGTGCTCAAGTCACCTTACACTGAGCCAGATTACTAGTTCCCAATCACTTATAGAGACAGCCATTACCCACCCACTCAGTCAGTGTTTAAGCCATCCTAGAACTGTCTGTGGGGTTGGAGTGGCTTCCCTTACTTCTTTCTAGCCACTCCTATGGTTCTGGTCTTTGTGGTGGCCCCAAAGAAGGAGCCGATATGAACAATGACTAGCCAGAGATGTGGCTGCCCCTCCCCAAAGAAAAAAAAACCCCAGTCTTTTTCTTTCTTTCTTTCTTTCTTTCTTTCTTTGAACCTTTTCAGAAGGTGCACCGTTCCTGGAGGTACTGCAATACCAGGTCGATGCGTGGAGCGGACGGAGCAAGCCCCTCTTCCAGCTCCCTGCTCTAAAAATCCGTTTAATATAGAGTCCTCGAATGGAGGACGTATCAGATATTAAACTGATAAGAACAGATACTACACTTGATCTTAGCCAAAAGGCCGAGAAGCGATAACCTGTTCTTTCCTCTGGCCTGAAGAACACCCCACAGTAAAGCGGTGACTCCAGAATGGTAGCCAGACTCCACCCCCAACAGATACCTGTCAATCTCTTTTGTCAGACACACATACATGGCAGCCAGACTCCTCCCCCAACAGATAGCTGTCAATCTCTTTTGTCAGACACATATACATGTTAGGCAGACTCCACCCCTAACAGATAGCTGTCAATCTTTTTTGGTCAGACACATATACACGGTAGGCAGACTCCACCCCTAACAGATAGCTGTCAATCTTTTTTTTGCCAGACACAGATACAGCTTTGCTACAGCAAAGCCCACAAAAATAAGTTGAACTCATCAACGTTCCTCTCCACGGAAATCTTTAGTAAAAGGCGAAAGATTTATGCGTGAATGAAGAGAAACCTGAGCTATACGGGGAGTAGGACCAGGCCTCCGAAACACTTCTGGAAGTCTAGAAGACTGGCCTAGGGTGAGGTGGCTTGCGCCGGCCTCGTGCACCTTGATTGCTAAACAGGCAGAGCTGAAGCTATAGGTGTAGGATTTGTTTACATTTAGCAATGGGCTATAGTTTGTATTAAAACCTGTTATGCTCCCTCCTTTCTCACTAAGCACAGATGAAACATTTGCAAATTACATGTTTTTTTTTTTTTTTTTTTTTTTTTTTTTTTAAGTACCATAAGGCACTTTGCTCTTTTTCTTCTGTGGGAGCTATAAAAGATGTCAGGCTGGAGGTGGGGTGCTCAAGTCACCTTACACTGAGCCAGATTACTAGTTCCCAATCACTTATAGAGACAGCCATTACCCACCCACTCAGTCAGTGTTTAAGCCATCCTAGAACTGTCTGTGGGGTTGGAGTGGCTTCCCTTACTTCTTTCTAGCCACTCCTATGGTTCTGGTCTTTGTGGTGGCCCCAAAGAAGGAGCCGATATGAACAATGACTAGCCAGAGATGTGGCTGCCCCTCCCCAAAGAAAAAAAAACCCCAGTCTTTTTCTTTCTTTCTTTCTTTCTTTCTTTCTTTGAACCTTTTCAGAAGGTGCACCGTTCCTGGAGGTACTGCAATACCAGGTCGATGCGTGGAGCGGACGGAGCAAGCCCCTCTTCCAGCTCCCTGCTCTAAAAATCCGTTTAATATAGAGTCCTCGAATGGAGGACGTATCAGATATTAAACTGATAAGAACAGATACTACACTTGATCTTAGCCAAAAGGCCGAGAAGCGATAACCTGTTCTTTCCTCTGGCCTGAAGAACACCCCACAGTAAAGCGGTGACTCCAGAATGGTAGCCAGACTCCACCCCCAACAGATACCTGTCAATCTCTTTTGTCAGACACACATACATGGCAGCCAGACTCCTCCCCCAACAGATAGCTGTCAATCTCTTTTGTCAGACACATATACATGTTAGGCAGACTCCACCCCTAACAGATAGCTGTCAATCTTTTTTTTGCCAGACACAGATACAGCTTTGCTACAGCAAAGCCCACAAAAATAAGTTGAACTCATCAACGTTCCTCTCCACGGAAATCTTTAGTAAAAGGCGAAAGATTTATGCGTGAATGAAGAGAAACCTGAGCTATACGGGGAGTAGGACCAGGCCTCCGAAACACTTCTGGAAGTCTAGAAGACTGGCCTAGGGTGAGGTGGCTTGCGCCGGCCTCGTGCACCTTGATTGCTAAACAGGCAGAGCTGAAGCTATAGGTGTAGGATTTGTTTACATTTAGCAATGGGCTATAGTTTGTATTAAAACCTGTTATGCTCCCTCCTTTCTCACTAAGCACAGATGAAACATTTGCAAATTACATGTTTTTTTTTTTTTTTTTTTTTTTTTTTTAAGTACCATAAGGCACTTTGCTCTTTTTCTTCTGTGGGAGCTATAAAAGATGTCAGGCTGGAGGTGGGGTGCTCAAGTCACCTTACACTGAGCCAGATTACTAGTTCCCAATCACTTATAGAGACAGCCATTACCCACCCACTCAGTCAGTGTTTAAGCCATCCTAGAACTGTCTGTGGGGTTGGAGTGGCTTCCCTTACTTCTTTCTAGCCACTCCTATGGTTCTGGTCTTTGTGGTGGCCCCAAAGAAGGAGCCGATATGAACAATGACTAGCCAGAGATGTGGCTGCCCCTCCCCAAAGAAAAAAAAACCCCAGTCTTTTTCTTTCTTTCTTTCTTTCTTTCTTTCTTTCTTTGAACCTTTTCAGAAGGTGCACCGTTCCTGGAGGTACTGCAATACCAGGTCGATGCGTGGAGCGGACGGAGCAAGCCCCTCTTCCAGCTCCCTGCTCTAAAAATCCGTTTAATATAGAGTCCTCGAATGGAGGACGTATCAGATATTAAACTGATAAGAACAGATACTACACTTGATCTTAGCCAAAAGGCCGAGAAGCGATAACCTGTTCTTTCCTCTGGCCTGAAGAACACCCCACAGTAAAGCGGTGACTCCAGAATGGTAGCCAGACTCCACCCCCAACAGATACCTGTCAATCTCTTTTGTCAGACACACATACATGGCAGCCAGACTCCTCCCCCAACAGATAGCTGTCAATCTCTTTTGGTCAGACACATATACACGGTAGGCAGACTCCACCCCTAACAGATAGCTGTCAATCTTTTTTGGTCAGACACATATACACGGTAGGCAGACTCCACCCCTAACAGATAGCTGTCAATCTTTTTTTTGCCAGACACAGATACAGCTTTACTACAGCAAAGCCCACAAAAATAAGTTGAACTCATCAACGTTCCTCTCCACGGAAATCTTTAGTAAAAGGCGAAAGATTTATGCGTGAATGAAGAGAAACCTGAGCTATACGGGGAGTAGGACCAGGCCTCCGAAACACTTCTGGAAGTCTAGAAGACTGGCCTAGGGTGAGGTGGCTTGCGCCGGCCTCGTGCACCTTGATTGCTAAACAGGCAGAGCTGAAGCTATAGGTGTAGGATTTGTTTACATTTAGCAATGGGCTATAGTTTGTATTAAAACCTGTTATGCTCCCTCCTTTCTCACTAAGCACAGATGAAACATTTGCAAATTACAATTTTTTTTTTTTTTTTTATTTTTTTTTTTAAGTTTGCTCTTTTTCTTCTGTGGGAGCTATAAAAGATGTCAGGCTGGAGGTGGGGTGCTCAAGTCACCTTACACTGAGCCAGATTACTAGTTCCCAATCACTTATAGAGACAGCCATTACCCACCCACTCAGTCAGTGTTTAAGCCATCCTAGAACTGTCTGTGGGGTTGGAGTGGCTTCCCTTACTTCTTTCTAGCCACTCCTATGGTTCTGGTCTTTGTGGTGGCCCCAAAGAAGGAGCCGATATGAACAATGACTAGCCAGAGATGTGGCTGCCCCTCCCCAAAGAAAAAAAAACCCCAGTCTTTTTCTTTCTTTCTTTCTTTCTTTCTTTCTTTGAACCTTTTCAGAAGGTGCACCGTTCCTGGAGGTACTGCAATACCAGGTCGATGCGTGGAGCGGACGGAGCAAGCCCCTCTTCCAGCTCCCTGCTCTAAAAATCCGTTTAATATAGAGTCCTCGAATGGAGGACGTATCAGATATTAAACTGATAAGAACAGACACTACACTTGATCTTAGCCAAAAGGCCGAGAAGCGATAACCTGTTCTTTCCTCTGGCCTGAAGAACACCCCACAGTAAAGCGGTGACTCCAGAATGGTAGCCAGACTCCACCCCCAACAGATACCTGTCAATCTCTTTTGTCAGACACACATACATGGCAGCCAGACCCCTCCCCCAACAGATAGCTGTCAATCTCTTTTGTCAGACACATATACATGGTAGGCAGACTCCACCCCTAACAGATAGCTGTCAATCTTTTTTGGTCAGACACATATACACGGTAGGCAGACTCCACCCCTAACAGATAGCTGTCAATCTTTTTTTTGCCAGACACAGATACAGCTTTGCTACAGCAAAGCCCACAAAAATAAGTTGAACTCATCAACGTTCCTCTCCACGGAAATCTTTAGTAAAAGGCGAAAGATTTATGCGTGAATGAAGAGAAACCTGAGCTATACGGGGAGTAGGACCAGGCCTCCGAAACACTTCTGGAAGTCTAGAAGACTGGCCTAGGGTGAGGTGGCTTGCGCCGGCCTCGTGCACCTTGATTGCTAAACAGGCAGAGCTGAAGCTATAGGTGTAGGATTTGTTTACATTTAGCAATGGGCTATAGTTTGTATTAAAACCTGTTATGCTCCCTCCTTTCTCACTAAGCACAGATGAAACATTTGCAAATTACATGTTTTTTTTTTTTTTTTTTTTTTTTTTTTAAGTACCATAAGGCACTTTGCTCTTTTTCTTCTGTGGGAGCTATAAAAGATGTCAGGCTGGAGGTGGGGTGCTCAAGTCACCTTACACTGAGCCAGATTACTAGTTCCCAATCACTTATAGAGACAGCCATTACCCACCCACTCAGTCAGTGTTTAAGCCATCCTAGAACTGTCTGTGGGGTTGGAGTGGCTTCCCTTACTTCTTTCTAGCCACTCCTATGGTTCTGGTCTTTGTGGTGGCCCCAAAGAAGGAGCCGATATGAACAATGACTAGCCAGAGATGTGGCTGCCCCTCCCCAAAGAAAAAAAAACCCCAGTCTTTTTCTTTCTTTCTTTCTTTCTTTCTTTCTTTCTTTGAACCTTTTCAGAAGGTGCACCGTTCCTGGAGGTACTGCAATACCAGGTCGATGCGTGGAGCGGACGGAGCAAGCCCCTCTTCCAGCTCCCTGCTCTAAAAATCCGTTTAATATAGAGTCCTCGAATGGAGGACGTATCAGATATTAAACTGATAAGAACAGATACTACACTTGATCTTAGCCAAAAGGCCGAGAAGCGATAACCTGTTCTTTCCTCTGGCCTGAAGAACACCCCACAGTAAAGCGGTGACTCCAGAATGGTAGCCAGACTCCACCCCCAACAGATACCTGTCAATCTCTTTTGTCAGACACACATACATGGCAGCCAGACCCCTCCCCCAACAGATAGCTGTCAATCTCTTTTGTCAGACACATATACATGGTAGGCAGACTCCACCCCTAACAGATAGCTGTCAATCTTTTTTGGTCAGACACATATACACGGTAGGCAGACTCCACCCCTAACAGATAGCTGTCAATCTTTTTTTTGCCAGACACAGATACAGCTTTGCTACAGCAAAGCCCACAAAAATAAGTTGAACTCATCAACGTTCCTCTCCACGGAAATCTTTAGTAAAAGGCGAAAGATTTATGCGTGAATGAAGAGAAACCTGAGCTATACGGGGAGTAGGACCAGGCCTCCGAAACACTTCTGGAAGTCTAGAAGACTGGCCTAGGGTGAGGTGGCTTGCGCCGGCCTCGTGCACCTTGATTGCTAAACAGGCAGAGCTGAAGCTATAGGTGTAGGATTTGTTTACATTTAGCAATGGGCTATAGTTTGTATTAAAACCTGTTATGCTCCCTCCTTTCTCACTAAGCACAGATGAAACATTTGCAAATTACATGTTTTTTTTTTTTTTTTTTTTTTTTTTTTAAGTACCATAAGGCACTTTGCTCTTTTTCTTCTGTGGGAGCTATAAAAGATGTCAGGCTGGAGGTGGGGTGCTCAAGTCACCTTACACTGAGCCAGATTACTAGTTCCCAATCACTTATAGAGACAGCCATTACCCACCCACTCAGTCAGTGTTTAAGCCATCCTAGAACTGTCTGTGGGGTTGGAGTGGCTTCCCTTACTTCTTTCTAGCCACTCCTATGGTTCTGGTCTTTGTGGTGGCCCCAAAGAAGGAGCCGATATGAACAATGACTAGCCAGAGATGTGGCTGCCCCTCCCCAAAGAAAAAAAAACCCCAGTCTTTTTCTTTCTTTCTTTCTTTCTTTCTTTCTTTGAACCTTTTCAGAAGGTGCACCGTTCCTGGAGGTACTGCAATACCAGGTCGATGCGTGGAGCGGACGGAGCAAGCCCCTCTTCCAGCTCCCTGCTCTAAAAATCCGTTTAATATAGAGTCCTCGAATGGAGGACGTATCAGATATTAAACTGATAAGAACAGATACTACACTTGATCTTAGCCAAAAGGCCGAGAAGCGATAACCTGTTCTTTCCTCTGGCCTGAAGAACACCCCACAGTAAAGCGGTGACTCCAGAATGGTAGCCAGACTCCACCCCCAACAGATACCTGTCAATCTCTTTTGTCAGACACACATACATGGCAGCCAGACTCCTCCCCCAACAGATAGCTGTCAATCTCTTTTGTCAGACACATATACATGTTAGGCAGACTCCACCCCTAACAGATAGCTGTCAATCTTTTTTGGTCAGACACATATACACGGTAGGCAGACTCCACCCCTAACAGATAGCTGTCAATCTTTTTTTTGCCAGACACAGATACAGCTTTGCTACAGCAAAGCCCACAAAAATAAGTTGAACTCATCAACGTTCCTCTCCACGGAAATCTTTAGTAAAAGGCGAAAGATTTATGCGTGAATGAAGAGAAACCTGAGCTATACGGGGAGTAGGACCAGGCCTCCGAAACACTTCTGGAAGTCTAGAAGACTGGCCTAGGGTGAGGTGGCTTGCGCCGGCCTCGTGCACCTTGATTGCTAAACAGGCAGAGCTGAAGCTATAGGTGTAGGATTTGTTTACATTTAGCAATGGGCTATAGTTTGTATTAAAACCTGTTATGCTCCCTCCTTTCTCACTAAGCACAGATGAAACATTTGCAAATTACATGTTTTTTTTTTTTTTTTTTTTTTTTTTTTAAGTACCATAAGGCACTTTGCTCTTTTTCTTCTGTGGGAGCTATAAAAGATGTCAGGCTGGAGGTGGGGTGCTCAAGTCACCTTACACTGAGCCAGATTACTAGTTCCCAATCACTTATAGAGACAGCCATTACCCACCCACTCAGTCAGTGTTTAAGCCATCCTAGAACTGTCTGTGGGGTTGGAGTGGCTTCCCTTACTTCTTTCTAGCCACTCCTATGGTTCTGGTCTTTGTGGTGGCCCCAAAGAAGGAGCCGATATGAACAATGACTAGCCAGAGATGTGGCTGCCCCTCCCCAAAGAAAAAAAAACCCCAGTCTTTTTCTTTCTTTCTTTCTTTCTTTCTTTCTTTGAACCTTTTCAGAAGGTGCACCGTTCCTGGAGGTACTGCAATACCAGGTCGATGCGTGGAGCGGACGGAGCAAGCCCCTCTTCCAGCTCCCTGCTCTAAAAATCCGTTTAATATAGAGTCCTCGAATGGAGGACGTATCAGATATTAAACTGATAAGAACAGATACTACACTTGATCTTAGCCAAAAGGCCGAGAAGCGATAACCTGTTCTTTCCTCTGGCCTGAAGAACACCCCACAGTAAAGCGGTGACTCCAGAATGGTAGCCAGACTCCACCCCCAACAGATACCTGTCAATCTCTTTTGTCAGACACACATACATGGCAGCCAGACTCCTCCCCCAACAGATAGCTGTCAATCTCTTTTGTCAGACACATATACATGTTAGGCAGACTCCACCCCTAACAGATAGCTGTCAATCTTTTTTGGTCAGACACATATACACGGTAGGCAGACTCCACCCCTAACAGATAGCTGTCAATCTTTTTTTTGCCAGACACAGATACAGCTTTGCTACAGCAAAGCCCACAAAAATAAGTTGAACTCATCAACGTTCCTCTCCACGGAAATCTTTAGTAAAAGGCGAAAGATTTATGCGTGAATGAAGAGAAACCTGAGCTATACGGGGAGTAGGACCAGGCCTCCGAAACACTTCTGGAAGTCTAGAAGACTGGCCTAGGGTGAGGTGGCTTGCGCCGGCCTCGTGCACCTTGATTGCTAAACAGGCAGAGCTGAAGCTATAGGTGTAGGATTTGTTTACATTTAGCAATGGGCTATAGTTTGTATTAAAACCTGTTATGCTCCCTCCTTTCTCACTAAGCACAGATGAAACATTTGCAAATTACAATTTTTTTTTTTTTTTTTTTTTTTTTTTTAAGTTTGCTCTTTTTCTTCTGTGGGAGCTATAAAAGATGTCAGGCTGGAGGTGGGGTGCTCAAGTCACCTTACACTGAGCCAGATTACTAGTTCCCAATCACTTATAGAGACAGCCATTACCCACCCACTCAGTCAGTGTTTAAGCCATCCTAGAACTGTCTGTGGGGTTGGAGTGGCTTCCCTTACTTCTTTCTAGCCACTCCTATGGTTCTGGTCTTTGTGGTGGCCCCAAAGAAGGAGCCGATATGAACAATGACTAGCCAGAGATGTGGCTGCCCCTCCCCAAAGAAAAAAAAACCCCAGTCTTTTTCTTTCTTTCTTTCTTTCTTTCTTTCTTTGAACCTTTTCAGAAGGTGCACCGTTCCTGGAGGTACTGCAATACCAGGTCGATGCGTGGAGCGGACGGAGCAAGCCCCTCTTCCAGCTCCCTGCTCTAAAAATCCGTTTAATATAGAGTCCTCGAATGGAGGACGTATCAGATATTAAACTGATAAGAACAGATACTACACTTGATCTTAGCCAAAAGGCCGAGAAGCGATAACCTGTTCTTTCCTCTGGCCTGAAGAACACCCCACAGTAAAGCGGTGACTCCAGAATGGTAGCCAGACTCCACCCCCAACAGATACCTGTCAATCTCTTTTGTCAGACACACATACATGGCAGCCAGACTCCTCCCCCAACAGATAGCTGTCAATCTCTTTTGTCAGACACATATACATGTTAGGCAGACTCCACCCCTAACAGATAGCTGTCAATCTTTTTTGGTCAGACACATATACACGGTAGGCAGACTCCACCCCTAACAGATAGCTGTCAATCTTTTTTTTGCCAGACACAGATACAGCTTTGCTACAGCAAAGCCCACAAAAATAAGTTGAACTCATCAACGTTCCTCTCCACGGAAATCTTTAGTAAAAGGCGAAAGATTTATGCGTGAATGAAGAGAAACCTGAGCTATACGGGGAGTAGGACCAGGCCTCCGAAACACTTCTGGAAGTCTAGAAGACTGGCCTAGGGTGAGGTGGCTTGCGCCGGCCTCGTGCACCTTGATTGCTAAACAGGCAGAGCTGAAGCTATAGGTGTAGGATTTGTTTACATTTAGCAATGGGCTATAGTTTGTATTAAAACCTGTTATGCTCCCTCCTTTCTCACTAAGCACAGATGAAACATTTGCAAATTACATGTTTTTTTTTTTTTTTTTTTTTTTTTTTTTAAGTACCATAAGGCACTTTGCTCTTTTTCTTCTGTGGGAGCTATAAAAGATGTCAGGCTGGAGGTGGGGTGCTCAAGTCACCTTACACTGAGCCAGATTACTAGTTCCCAATCACTTATAGAGACAGCCATTACCCACCCACTCAGTCAGTGTTTAAGCCATCCTAGAACTGTCTGTGGGGTTGGAGTGGCTTCCCTTACTTCTTTCTAGCCACTCCTATGGTTCTGGTCTTTGTGGTGGCCCCAAAGAAGGAGCCGATATGAACAATGACTAGCCAGAGATGTGGCTGCCCCTCCCCAAAGAAAAAAAAACCCCAGTCTTTTTCTTTCTTTCTTTCTTTCTTTCTTTCTTTGAACCTTTTCAGAAGGTGCACCGTTCCTGGAGGTACTGCAATACCAGGTCGATGCGTGGAGCGGACGGAGCAAGCCCCTCTTCCAGCTCCCTGCTCTAAAAATCCGTTTAATATAGAGTCCTCGAATGGAGGACGTATCAGATATTAAACTGATAAGAACAGATACTACACTTGATCTTAGCCAAAAGGCCGAGAAGCGATAACCTGTTCTTTCCTCTGGCCTGAAGAACACCCCACAGTAAAGCGGTGACTCCAGAATGGTAGCCAGACTCCACCCCCAACAGATACCTGTCAATCTCTTTTGTCAGACACACATACATGGCAGCCAGACTCCTCCCCCAACAGATAGCTGTCAATCTCTTTTGTCAGACACATATACATGTTAGGCAGACTCCACCCCTAACAGATAGCTGTCAATCTTTTTTGGTCAGACACATATACACGGTAGGCAGACTCCACCCCTAACAGATAGCTGTCAATCCTTTTTTTGCCAGACACAGATACAGCTTTGCTACAGCAAAGCCCACAAAAATAAGTTGAACTCATCAACGTTCCTCTCCACGGAAATCTTTAGTAAAAGGCGAAAGATTTATGCGTGAATGAAGAGAAACCTGAGCTATACGGGGAGTAGGACCAGGCCTCCGAAACACTTCTGGAAGTCTAGAAGACTGGCCTAGGGTGAGGTGGCTTGCGCCGGCCTCGTGCACCTTGATTGCTAAACAGGCAGAGCTGAAGCTATAGGTGTAGGATTTGTTTACATTTAGCAATGGGCTATAGTTTGTATTAAAACCTGTTATGCTCCCTCCTTTCTCACTAAGCACAGATGAAACATTTGCAAATTACAATTTTTTTTTTTTTTTTTATTTTTTTTTTTAAGTTTGCTCTTTTTCTTCTGTGGGAGCTATAAAAGATGTCAGGCTGGAGGTGGGGTGCTCAAGTCACCTTACACTGAGCCAGATTACTAGTTCCCAATCACTTATAGAGACAGCCATTACCCACCCACTCAGTCAGTGTTTAAGCCATCCTAGAACTGTCTGTGGGGTTGGAGTGGCTTCCCTTACTTCTTTCTAGCCACTCCTATGGTTCTGGTCTTTGTGGTGGCCCCAAAGAAGGAGCCGATATGAACAATGACTAGCCAGAGATGTGGCTGCCCCTCCCCAAAGAAAAAAAAAACCCCAGTCTTTTTCTTTCTTTCTTTCTTTCTTTCTTTCTTTGAACCTTTTCAGAAGGTGCACCGTTCCTGGAGGTACTGCAATACCAGGTCGATGCGTGGAGCGGACGGAGCAAGCCCCTCTTCCAGCTCCCTGCTCTAAAAATCCGTTTAATATAGAGTCCTCGAATGGAGGACGTATCAGATATTAAACTGATAAGAACAGACACTACACTTGATCTTAGCCAAAAGGCCGAGAAGCGATAACCTGTTCTTTCCTCTGGCCTGAAGAACACCCCACAGTAAAGCGGTGACTCCAGAATGGTAGCCAGACTCCACCCCCAACAGATACCTGTCAATCTCTTTTGTCAGACACACATACATGGCAGCCAGACCCCTCCCCCAACAGATAGCTGTCAATCTCTTTTGTCAGACACATATACATGGTAGGCAGACTCCACCCCTAACAGATAGCTGTCAATCTTTTTTGGTCAGACACATATACACGGTAGGCAGACTCCACCCCTAACAGATAGCTGTCAATCTTTTTTTTGCCAGACACAGATACAGCTTTGCTACAGCAAAGCCCACAAAAATAAGTTGAACTCATCAACGTTCCTCTCCACGGAAATCTTAGTAAAAGGCGAAAGATTTATGCGTGAATGAAGAGAAACCTGAGCTATACGGGGAGTAGGACCAGGCCTCCGAAACACTTCTGGAAGTCTAGAAGACTGGCCTAGGGTGAGGTGGCTTGCGCCGGCCTCGTGCACCTTGATTGCTAAACAGGCAGAGCTGAAGCTATAGGTGTAGGATTTGTTTACATTTAGCAATGGGCTATAGTTTGTATTAAAACCTGTTATGCTCCCTCCTTTCTCACTAAGCACAGATGAAACATTTGCAAATTACATGTTTTTTTTTTTTTTTTTTTTTTTTTTTAAGTACCATAAGGCACTTTGCTCTTTTTCTTCTGTGGGAGCTATAAAAGATGTCAGGCTGGAGGTGGGGTGCTCAAGTCACCTTACACTGAGCCAGATTACTAGTTCCCAATCACTTATAGAGACAGCCATTACCCACCCACTCAGTCAGTGTTTAAGCCATCCTAGAACTGTCTGTGGGGTTGGAGTGGCTTCCCTTACTTCTTTCTAGCCACTCCCTATGGTTCTGGTCTTTGTGGTGGCCCCAAAGAAGGAGCCGATATGAACAATGACTAGCCAGAGATGTGGCTGCCCCTCCCCAAAGAAAAAAAAAACCCCAGTCTTTTTCTTTCTTTCTTTCTTTCTTTCTTTCTTTGAACCTTTTCAGAAGGTGCACCGTTCCTGGAGGTACTGCAATACCAGGTCGATGCGTGGAGCGGACGGAGCAAGCCCCTCTTCCAGCTCCCTGCTCTAAAAAATCCGTTTAATATAGAGTCCTCGAATGGAGGACGTATCAGATATTAAACTGATAAGAACAGATACTACACTTGATCTTAGCCAAAAGGCCGAGAAGCGATAACCTGTTCTTTCCTCTGGCCTGAAGAACACCCCACAGTAAAGCGGTGACTCCAGAATGGTAGCCAGACTCCACCCCCAACAGATACCTGTCAATCTCTTTTGTCAGACACACATACATGGCAGCCAGACTCCTCCCCCCAACAGATAGCTGTCAATCTCTTTTGGTCAGACACATATACACGGTAGGCAGACTCCACCCCTAACAGATAGCTGTCAATCTTTTTTGGTCAGACACATATACACGGTAGGCAGACTCCACCCCTAACAGATAGCTGTCAATCTTTTTTTTTGCCAGACACAGATACAGCTTTACTACAGCAAAGCCCACAAAAATAAGTTGAACTCATCAACGTTCCTCTCCACGGAAATCTTTAGTAAAAGGCGAAAGATTTATGCGTGAATGAAGAGAAACCTGAGCTATACGGGGAGTAGGACCAGGCCTCCGAAACACTTCTGGAAGTCTAGAAGACTGGCCTAGGGTGAGGTGGCTTGCGCCGGCCTCGTGCACCTTGATTGCTAAACAGGCAGAGCTGAAGCTATAGGTGTAGGATTTGTTTACATTTAGCAATGGGCTATAGTTTGTATTAAAACCTGTTATGCTCCCTCCTTTCTCACTAAGCACAGATGAAACATTTGCAAATTACAATTTTTTTTTTTTTTTTTTTTTTTTTTTTTTAAGTTTGCTCTTTTTCT